>NC_059426.1:68096455-68243955 GCF_021028975.2 Sphaerodactylus townsendi | reverse complement strand
CCCCCACCCCCCCCCCCCCCCACCCCCCCCCCCCCCCACCCCCCCCCCCCCCCACCCCCCCCCCCCCCCACCCCCCCCCCCCCCCACCCCCCCCCCCCCCCACCCCCCCCCCCCCCCACCCCCCCCCCCCCCCACCCCCCCCCCCCCCCACCCCCCCCCCCCCCCACCCCCCCCCCCCCCCACCCCCCCCCCCCCCCACCCCCCCCCCCCCCCACCCCCCCCCCCCCCCACCCCCCCCCCCCCCCACCCCCCCCCCCCCCCACCCCCCCCCCCCCCCACCCCCCCCCCCCCCCACCCCCCCCCCCCCCCACCCCCCCCCCCCCCCACCCCCCCCCCCCCCCACCCCCCCCCCCCCCCACCCCCCCCCCCCCCCACCCCCCCCCCCCCCCACCCCCCCCCCCCCCCACCCCCCCCCCCCCCCACCCCCCCCCCCCCCCACCCCCCCCCCCCCCCACCCCCCCCCCCCCCCACCCCCCCCCCCCCCCACCCCCCCCCCCCCCCACCCCCCCCCCCCCCCACCCCCCCCCCCCCCCACCCCCCCCCCCCCCCACCCCCCCCCCCCCCCACCCCCCCCCCCCCCCACCCCCCCCCCCCCCCACCCCCCCCCCCCCCCACCCCCCCCCCCCCCCACCCCCCCCCCCCCCCACCCCCCCCCCCCCCCACCCCCCCCCCCCCCCACCCCCCCCCCCCCCCACCCCCCCCCCCCCCCACCCCCCCCCCCCCCCACCCCCCCCCCCCCCCACCCCCCCCCCCCCCCACCCCCCCCCCCCCCCACCCCCCCCCCCCCCCACCCCCCCCCCCCCCCACCCCCCCCCCCCCCCACCCCCCCCCCCCCCCACCCCCCCCCCCCCCCACCCCCCCCCCCCCCCACCCCCCCCCCCCCCCACCCCCCCCCCCCCCCACCCCCCCCCCCCCCCACCCCCCCCCCCCCCCACCCCCCCCCCCCCCCACCCCCCCCCCCCCCCACCCCCCCCCCCCCCCACCCCCCCCCCCCCCCACCCCCCCCCCCCCCCACCCCCCCCCCCCCCCACCCCCCCCCCCCCCCACCCCCCCCCCCCCCCACCCCCCCCCCCCCCCACCCCCCCCCCCCCCCACCCCCCCCCCCCCCCACCCCCCCCCCCCCCCACCCCCCCCCCCCCCCACCCCCCCCCCCCCCCACCCCCCCCCCCCCCCACCCCCCCCCCCCCCCACCCCCCCCCCCCCCCACCCCCCCCCCCCCCCACCCCCCCCCCCCCCCACCCCCCCCCCCCCCCACCCCCCCCCCCCCCCACCCCCCCCCCCCCCCACCCCCCCCCCCCCCCACCCCCCCCCCCCCCCACCCCCCCCCCCCCCCACCCCCCCCCCCCCCCACCCCCCCCCCCCCCCACCCCCCCCCCCCCCCACCCCCCCCCCCCCCCACCCCCCCCCCCCCCCACCCCCCCCCCCCCCCACCCCCCCCCCCCCCCACCCCCCCCCCCCCCCACCCCCCCCCCCCCCCACCCCCCCCCCCCCCCACCCCCCCCCCCCCCCACCCCCCCCCCCCCCCACCCCCCCCCCCCCCCACCCCCCCCCCCCCCCACCCCCCCCCCCCCCCACCCCCCCCCCCCCCCACCCCCCCCCCCCCCCACCCCCCCCCCCCCCCACCCCCCCCCCCCCCCACCCCCCCCCCCCCCCACCCCCCCCCCCCCCCACCCCCCCCCCCCCCCACCCCCCCCCCCCCCCACCCCCCCCCCCCCCCACCCCCCCCCCCCCCCACCCCCCCCCCCCCCCACCCCCCCCCCCCCCCACCCCCCCCCCCCCCCACCCCCCCCCCCCCCCACCCCCCCCCCCCCCCACCCCCCCCCCCCCCCACCCCCCCCCCCCCCCACCCCCCCCCCCCCCCACCCCCCCCCCCCCCCACCCCCCCCCCCCCCCACCCCCCCCCCCCCCCACCCCCCCCCCCCCCCACCCCCCCCCCCCCCCACCCCCCCCCCCCCCCACCCCCCCCCCCCCCCACCCCCCCCCCCCCCCACCCCCCCCCCCCCCCACCCCCCCCCCCCCCCACCCCCCCCCCCCCCCACCCCCCCCCCCCCCCACCCCCCCCCCCCCCCACCCCCCCCCCCCCCCACCCCCCCCCCCCCCCACCCCCCCCCCCCCCCACCCCCCCCCCCCCCCACCCCCCCCCCCCCCCACCCCCCCCCCCCCCCACCCCCCCCCCCCCCCACCCCCCCCCCCCCCCACCCCCCCCCCCCCCCACCCCCCCCCCCCCCCACCCCCCCCCCCCCCCACCCCCCCCCCCCCCCACCCCCCCCCCCCCCCACCCCCCCCCCCCCCCACCCCCCCCCCCCCCCACCCCCCCCCCCCCCCACCCCCCCCCCCCCCCACCCCCCCCCCCCCCCACCCCCCCCCCCCCCCACCCCCCCCCCCCCCCACCCCCCCCCCCCCCCACCCCCCCCCCCCCCCACCCCCCCCCCCCCCCACCCCCCCCCCCCCCCACCCCCCCCCCCCCCCACCCCCCCCCCCCCCCACCCCCCCCCCCCCCCACCCCCCCCCCCCCCCACCCCCCCCCCCCCCCACCCCCCCCCCCCCCCACCCCCCCCCCCCCCCACCCCCCCCCCCCCCCACCCCCCCCCCCCCCCACCCCCCCCCCCCCCCACCCCCCCCCCCCCCCACCCCCCCCCCCCCCCACCCCCCCCCCCCCCCACCCCCCCCCCCCCCCACCCCCCCCCCCCCCCACCCCCCCCCCCCCCCACCCCCCCCCCCCCCCACCCCCCCCCCCCCCCACCCCCCCCCCCCCCCACCCCCCCCCCCCCCCACCCCCCCCCCCCCCCACCCCCCCCCCCCCCCACCCCCCCCCCCCCCCACCCCCCCCCCCCCCCACCCCCCCCCCCCCCCACCCCCCCCCCCCCCCACCCCCCCCCCCCCCCACCCCCCCCCCCCCCCACCCCCCCCCCCCCCCACCCCCCCCCCCCCCCACCCCCCCCCCCCCCCACCCCCCCCCCCCCCCACCCCCCCCCCCCCCCACCCCCCCCCCCCCCCACCCCCCCCCCCCCCCACCCCCCCCCCCCCCCACCCCCCCCCCCCCCCACCCCCCCCCCCCCCCACCCCCCCCCCCCCCCACCCCCCCCCCCCCCCACCCCCCCCCCCCCCCACCCCCCCCCCCCCCCACCCCCCCCCCCCCCCACCCCCCCCCCCCCCCACCCCCCCCCCCCCCCACCCCCCCCCCCCCCCACCCCCCCCCCCCCCCACCCCCCCCCCCCCCCACCCCCCCCCCCCCCCACCCCCCCCCCCCCCCACCCCCCCCCCCCCCCACCCCCCCCCCCCCCCACCCCCCCCCCCCCCCACCCCCCCCCCCCCCCACCCCCCCCCCCCCCCACCCCCCCCCCCCCCCACCCCCCCCCCCCCCCACCCCCCCCCCCCCCCACCCCCCCCCCCCCCCACCCCCCCCCCCCCCCACCCCCCCCCCCCCCCACCCCCCCCCCCCCCCACCCCCCCCCCCCCCCACCCCCCCCCCCCCCCACCCCCCCCCCCCCCCACCCCCCCCCCCCCCCACCCCCCCCCCCCCCCACCCCCCCCCCCCCCCACCCCCCCCCCCCCCCACCCCCCCCCCCCCCCACCCCCCCCCCCCCCCACCCCCCCCCCCCCCCACCCCCCCCCCCCCCCACCCCCCCCCCCCCCCACCCCCCCCCCCCCCCACCCCCCCCCCCCCCCACCCCCCCCCCCCCCCACCCCCCCCCCCCCCCACCCCCCCCCCCCCCCACCCCCCCCCCCCCCCACCCCCCCCCCCCCCCACCCCCCCCCCCCCCCACCCCCCCCCCCCCCCACCCCCCCCCCCCCCCACCCCCCCCCCCCCCCACCCCCCCCCCCCCCCACCCCCCCCCCCCCCCACCCCCCCCCCCCCCCACCCCCCCCCCCCCCCACCCCCCCCCCCCCCCACCCCCCCCCCCCCCCACCCCCCCCCCCCCCCACCCCCCCCCCCCCCCACCCCCCCCCCCCCCCACCCCCCCCCCCCCCCACCCCCCCCCCCCCCCACCCCCCCCCCCCCCCACCCCCCCCCCCCCCCACCCCCCCCCCCCCCCACCCCCCCCCCCCCCCACCCCCCCCCCCCCCCACCCCCCCCCCCCCCCACCCCCCCCCCCCCCCACCCCCCCCCCCCCCCACCCCCCCCCCCCCCCACCCCCCCCCCCCCCCACCCCCCCCCCCCCCCACCCCCCCCCCCCCCCACCCCCCCCCCCCCCCACCCCCCCCCCCCCCCACCCCCCCCCCCCCCCACCCCCCCCCCCCCCCACCCCCCCCCCCCCCCACCCCCCCCCCCCCCCACCCCCCCCCCCCCCCACCCCCCCCCCCCCCCACCCCCCCCCCCCCCCACCCCCCCCCCCCCCCACCCCCCCCCCCCCCCACCCCCCCCCCCCCCCACCCCCCCCCCCCCCCACCCCCCCCCCCCCCCACCCCCCCCCCCCCCCACCCCCCCCCCCCCCCACCCCCCCCCCCCCCCACCCCCCCCCCCCCCCACCCCCCCCCCCCCCCACCCCCCCCCCCCCCCACCCCCCCCCCCCCCCACCCCCCCCCCCCCCCACCCCCCCCCCCCCCCACCCCCCCCCCCCCCCACCCCCCCCCCCCCCCACCCCCCCCCCCCCCCACCCCCCCCCCCCCCCACCCCCCCCCCCCCCCACCCCCCCCCCCCCCCACCCCCCCCCCCCCCCACCCCCCCCCCCCCCCACCCCCCCCCCCCCCCACCCCCCCCCCCCCCCACCCCCCCCCCCCCCCACCCCCCCCCCCCCCCACCCCCCCCCCCCCCCACCCCCCCCCCCCCCCACCCCCCCCCCCCCCCACCCCCCCCCCCCCCCACCCCCCCCCCCCCCCACCCCCCCCCCCCCCCACCCCCCCCCCCCCCCACCCCCCCCCCCCCCCACCCCCCCCCCCCCCCACCCCCCCCCCCCCCCACCCCCCCCCCCCCCCACCCCCCCCCCCCCCCACCCCCCCCCCCCCCCACCCCCCCCCCCCCCCACCCCCCCCCCCCCCCACCCCCCCCCCCCCCCACCCCCCCCCCCCCCCACCCCCCCCCCCCCCCACCCCCCCCCCCCCCCACCCCCCCCCCCCCCCACCCCCCCCCCCCCCCACCCCCCCCCCCCCCCACCCCCCCCCCCCCCCACCCCCCCCCCCCCCCACCCCCCCCCCCCCCCACCCCCCCCCCCCCCCACCCCCCCCCCCCCCCACCCCCCCCCCCCCCCACCCCCCCCCCCCCCCACCCCCCCCCCCCCCCACCCCCCCCCCCCCCCACCCCCCCCCCCCCCCACCCCCCCCCCCCCCCACCCCCCCCCCCCCCCACCCCCCCCCCCCCCCACCCCCCCCCCCCCCCACCCCCCCCCCCCCCCACCCCCCCCCCCCCCCACCCCCCCCCCCCCCCACCCCCCCCCCCCCCCACCCCCCCCCCCCCCCACCCCCCCCCCCCCCCACCCCCCCCCCCCCCCACCCCCCCCCCCCCCCACCCCCCCCCCCCCCCACCCCCCCCCCCCCCCACCCCCCCCCCCCCCCACCCCCCCCCCCCCCCACCCCCCCCCCCCCCCACCCCCCCCCCCCCCCACCCCCCCCCCCCCCCACCCCCCCCCCCCCCCACCCCCCCCCCCCCCCACCCCCCCCCCCCCCCACCCCCCCCCCCCCCCACCCCCCCCCCCCCCCACCCCCCCCCCCCCCCACCCCCCCCCCCCCCCACCCCCCCCCCCCCCCACCCCCCCCCCCCCCCACCCCCCCCCCCCCCCACCCCCCCCCCCCCCCACCCCCCCCCCCCCCCACCCCCCCCCCCCCCCACCCCCCCCCCCCCCCACCCCCCCCCCCCCCCACCCCCCCCCCCCCCCACCCCCCCCCCCCCCCACCCCCCCCCCCCCCCACCCCCCCCCCCCCCCACCCCCCCCCCCCCCCACCCCCCCCCCCCCCCACCCCCCCCCCCCCCCACCCCCCCCCCCCCCCACCCCCCCCCCCCCCCACCCCCCCCCCCCCCCACCCCCCCCCCCCCCCACCCCCCCCCCCCCCCACCCCCCCCCCCCCCCACCCCCCCCCCCCCCCACCCCCCCCCCCCCCCACCCCCCCCCCCCCCCACCCCCCCCCCCCCCCACCCCCCCCCCCCCCCACCCCCCCCCCCCCCCACCCCCCCCCCCCCCCACCCCCCCCCCCCCCCACCCCCCCCCCCCCCCACCCCCCCCCCCCCCCACCCCCCCCCCCCCCCACCCCCCCCCCCCCCCACCCCCCCCCCCCCCCACCCCCCCCCCCCCCCACCCCCCCCCCCCCCCACCCCCCCCCCCCCCCACCCCCCCCCCCCCCCACCCCCCCCCCCCCCCACCCCCCCCCCCCCCCACCCCCCCCCCCCCCCACCCCCCCCCCCCCCCACCCCCCCCCCCCCCCACCCCCCCCCCCCCCCAAGCATTAGATTGAATCTGGCCAGTGTTAAGGCTCTTCTTAATTTAGGGTCGGTGATCCAATGTAAATAATTGGCCATGTGTCCTTGTTCAATTGGAATAAGCAGGGTCAGGGGGGAGCACGTTTTCCTCGCAGCCGTTATCATATCCCGATACTCTTGTTCTAATAGCTTAGTTTTCAAGCAGCTATATGCTTCTGATAGGGAAAGAAGGGCTAACGACTCTAATGAAAAGCCAAGAGCATTGATTTTTCCCTCAACTAGTTTCAGCCACCTAGAATTTGCATAGTCGGAAAGCATGAGGTGTAGCAAACTGGAGTGATCCTGCAAATAGTGGATACGTAGCCAGTATCTGACAGTTCTCAGCCAGGCCATTGTGGCATATGATATTTGCCCGAGTAACAAAACAGAAGTAAAGAAAGATGTTAGTAAGGGTAGATATTCCGCCACAGAACTCAACATGCTGGACCTTCTTTGTTCTCGAAGTGCCCCACCTGTGTCCGAGTGCCTACCTAGCCCAGCGTCCCTACTACCCTCCCCGCCCCCAATCTGTTTGAAAGTTTAAAAATACATTTTGGCATTCAGTTTAATTGTACAAAATGGCGAGACAATAACACATCGACAAAAGAGTTACAGAATCTGTGGAAACGGTGAAACTGACAGCATTATTCAGAGATAAAAGTTTGGACAATTTTTCACCCATCCCTTGGTGTCTGGACAAGCTGGATTTGGCCCTTGCTGTCTTGGCAACCTCTTTATTTTTGCTCCCTGCCTAGGGGTGGATAACGGAGAGGACATCCCCCGTGATCTGTTGGTTGGGATCTACCAGCGGATTCAGAACCGGGAGCTGCGCACCAATGATGATCACGTCTCTCAGGTCCAGGCAGTTGAGCGCATGATTGTGGGCAAGAAACCGGTGAGCGGAAGAGGCCTTTGGGAAGAGGAAGGGGTCTGGGGCTCGCTCAGGGTTTGCCTTCTTTTTTGGTTCCAACTTGATCTTCCTGTTTACCCTACCCAGGTCCTCTCACTGCCCCACAGGCGCCTGGTTTGCTGCTGCCAACTCTATGAGGTCCCGGACCCCAATAGGCCCCAGAGGCTTGGGCTGCACCAAAGGGAGGTCTTTCTCTTCAATGACTTATTAGTGGTAAGGAAGGAGAACAGAAGGAACTTCAATGCACCCTGGGAGGGAGGTGGGACCACTGACACGCCTGGAAATTAGACAGGCAGGCAGCCAACTGAGGTAGTCTGGTAGCATTCAGAGGAGTGTGTGAGTTTGAATTTCCCCACTTTGACAAGCCTGGGAATTAAACAGGCAGCCAACTGAGGTCGTCTGGTAGCATTCGGAGTGGTGTGTGAGTTTGAATTTCCCCTTTCGTTGCTTATTATGCTGATCAGGGAGGCAGAACTGGACAAAATGCAGCTTTTAACATTATTTAAGATTACCCCCTTCTAGGAAAAAGTCCTATAACAGGGAAACGTTTAAGAAAAATGTTTTCAAAGATTTTTGTGGAAAAAAATATCTAAAACCGGTGCAGGCATGTAGACAGGAAAGCATTCGTATACTTCTTTTCAGTGATCTGAGGGCTTTGTGTAAATTAATCCTCAAAACAATCCTATAAGGTAGGCCAGTTTTACTTGCTGAAGACCACAAACTGAGTCTCTTTATGAGCAAGCAGCTGGTTGTGGTTTGGCTCTGAAATGCTCATTCGGTGTAAGAAAAAGAAGAAGAAGAGTTTGGATTTATATCCCCCATTTCTCTCCTGCAGGAGACTCAAAGGGGCTTACAATCTCCTTGCCCTTCCCCCCTCACAACAAACACCCTGTGAGGTGGGTGGGGCTGAGAGAGCTCCGAAGAACTGTGACTAGCCCAAGGTCACCCAGCTGGCGTGTGTGGGAGTGCACAGGCTAATCTGAATTCCCCAGATAAGCCTCCACAGCTCGGGCGGCAGAGCTGGGAATCAAACCCGGTTCCTCCAGACTACATACACGAGCTCTTAACCTCCTACGCCGCTGCTGCTACGCCACTGCTGCCCCCCAGGAAGTAAGACTACTTCCTGGGGGGGGGGGAGCAATATAGCAACGGTTCCCAAAATAAATGTTTATATCATGCTGACTTCCCTGTACTTTTAAAATTATTGATTGCATGGGGTAGTGGTTACTCTGGGAACCTGGGACCCAGGCTCAAGCCGTAGTACCGATATTTAAAAAAAACACCAAAACCAAAAACCAGAGACATTAATTGCAACTGCCAGACACATGCAACCACCCAGACACATGCTAATGCAATCTTACTGTGACATGCCTCTGAAGATGCTAGCCATCGATGCAGGTGAAACATTAGGAGCAAAAACTACCAGACAGCCCGGAAAACCCATAACAGCCCCTTAAAAACCTTGGCAAACAAGCAAACCTCTGAGTACCTCCTGAAGATTTCCAGGGAGCCCATTCCACAGAGCCACAGCCACAGTGGAAGAAGAATCCCAGGATGTGGTCATAGAATCATAGAGTTGGGCCATCAAGTCCAGGCCCCTGCCATGCAGGAACACACAGTCAAAGAGCTCCTGACAGATGTTCTTCCAGCCTCTGTTTGAAAACCTCCAAAGAAGGAGACTCCACTACTCTCTTTTTAATTTTTATTGTATAGTATAGTTATATAACAGATACATGCTATGCTTTTAATCAGACTATACATTTTCCCTTTTCTCCCTCCCTCCCCTCCCCTTCTTCTTTTTCTTTTTGTTCAAGCAAGCAGCAGAAAGTTCATTCTTCATATCCTTTGTTCCCATTTTTCTTCGTTAAATCCGGCTTCTCTCATCCATTTCTCAAAAATTAACCAAATCTTCATAATGTCTCTTAGGCCCCTCCCGCACACGCAAAATAATGCGTTTTCAAACCACTTTCACAACTGTTTGCAAGTGGATTTTGCCATTCCGCACAGCTTCAAAGAGCACTGAAAGCAGTTTGAAAGTGCATTATTCTGCATGTGCGGAACGAGCCTGCGTTTTTCTTGCCATAACATATTTTTTGACATCATCTCAAAAGTTTCGAGCTGTATTTGTTCCCAAACATATTCCAACCATTTTGAGATTGTCCATTTCTTTTTCTTTCCATCCTAATGCGATCACCACGTGTGCAACTCTAATCATAATTTCATACATTGGTCCATGACTTCTATTCACCCTTTTATCTTCAGTTAGACCTATTATTAATAAATCATTGTTTAAATCAATTTTAATTTTTCTATATACGTCAAAATATTTTCCCAAAACTTTTTTACCTCCTTACATTCAATCCACATGTGAGTGTAGTATGCTCCCAGTTCACCACAATGCCAACATCTTGGGCATAAACCCTTCATCATATAGGCTAGCTGTATTGGGGTTCTATACCATTTGAAAATTATCTTTCTCTCCAATTCGGCATATTTTTCTATCTTTATCTTATTCATGCTATCTATAATTCTTTCTATTTTTTTGTTATCGAAAAGTTCTTCCTTCTCCCATTTTTGTTTCAACATTCTCATCATAAATCCCTTATCTTCCATCATGTAGTTATATACTGATCCCAATATCTTTCCTTGTGATTTTTCTTGACTCTTCAGCCATTGCGTCATAATACATTCACCTTTTATTCTGTAATTCTTTCATCTTTCCCAAATCCCTCTTAATCCCAACCAATTCTCCTCCCCTCCCATTTCTACAACATTTTGTAATGGAATAACTTCGCCTCCTTTAACTAAATCAACCACTTTCAGTATCCCTTTTTCCTTCAAATTTTGTATAGCTTTCCGTCCCTCATTTCCGACTATTCTTGTCCAGGATGCCAGGCATCCATTTAGTCCCCCATTTCTCCCATATTTCCATGTTTACCTTTCTTGGGCCTCTTACTTTTTGTTTTACTGTCTTATAGTCGTTTAGATAGATTCCATATTTACCTATACCTTCATTTCCTTCGTTTTCAAACTTTAAGAGACTCCACCGCTCTCTAAGGCAGTGAATTTCACTGTCGCACAGCCCTGACAGTCAGAAAGCTCTTCCTGATGTTCAGGTGGAATCTCTTTTCCTGCACCTTTAATCCATGACTCCGTGTCCTAGTCTCTGAGGCAGCAGAAAACAAGCTTGCTCCGTCTTCGACTTGGCATCCCTTCAAATATTTAAGCATGGCTATCATGTCCCCCCTTCACCTTCGCTTCTCCAGACTAAACATCCCCAGCTCCCTAAGTCTCTCTTCGTGTCAGTGTCATGTGGGCCACCCTGAGTGGTGGGATAGCCAAACGATGGTTTCCCAATGACCATAGTTGGCTCACAGGGACGTATGGAAGGACAGGATCCTTAAAATACATCAGTCCCAGACTGATCATATATATAAGGGTTTATCATATATTTAGATTGCTCAGCCAAAGACTGATTGATATGGAATTTCAGTCCCTTCACCCAGTACAACCTGCAGTATGTTCTCCAGACTTTCTAAACCTACCCATCCTACATGGGAAGATAGCAAAATACCTCTGTAGTCTCGACAGTCCATCTCGTCGCAGAGCATTTATGCTTGCCAGAGTTAATGCCTTTCCTTCCAAAGTTACAATCGGGAGATTTCAAGGTGTTTTATTTGCTGACAGACAATGCCCATGCTCTGTAAATGCCGTGGATACAATACAGCATATCCTCCTAGAATGTCAGCTTCACCCTGCACTACGCAGTCACTATATAACCCCGATTATCAAAGATAAAACAAATTTGCCTTCGGCTTATGTAGTGAAGTATTTACTCAGTGATGCATCTTCTGAGATAACCTTTAGGGTCGCTACATATCTAGCGGAAGTAATATCTCAAAGACGGTACTAAAATGTGTCCCTCGATGTATCAAATCATCTAAATTACATTGATTTAATGTCTGAGGCTCATGAGAAGTTGTTCATATCAGCTTTAATTAACATATGGATATCACAATAGGTCTCCAGAAAGTTTGTGTATAATTTATCCTAACTTAGTGTATTGGATGCCTTGTTGTATTGTTGTTTATGAAACGAACATACTGTATGTAGAATTATTTATGCCTAATAAAGGTTTACTGTACTGTACTGTCATAGATCTTGGCCAATAGGCAACCGGTGCCACTGTTTGAGAATTGTCAGAGTGTGACCTTCCTGTCTGAACGAGAGTAGCTAAATTCTACCCTTTCAAATTATTTTGAGGGCAACTGAACTTAAGGTTCATTACAGTAGTTTATTGTGGAGATGAAACAAGCACAGGTAGGTGATGCTAAGTCTTTTTTTCTATGAAAGACTTTGGCCTTTGGGATGCAACTAATGGATTGGAATCCTGGGAATGGCTGCTACCTGCATGACTCAAACCATCCTGTATTCAGCAGCCTCTCCAAATTCCCTGTGTGATCATTTGGGGGTAGGGACAAACCATGGGATCATGTTGGATCAAACCAAATGTCTCTATAATGCAACACTTTTCAGAGAATGGCCACCAAAATGCCTCTAGAAAAATAAGAGGATTTGATTGCAAAACCCATCCCCATTTTATGTCCCTGTGTAGCATTTAAAGGTATTTTCCCTCTGAACACAGAAACTTTGCTCAGCTCTTGTGGCTAATAACTTACCAAGTATAATCTTAGATTGCAATGCTGGGTTGTCATCCCTATTGTCTGGGTTAAGTTTCAGTTAATTCTTTTCCTTTGAACCATGCTTTTGTGATGTTGGTTCAAAACAGATTCCTTCTCTTAGGAGAATGAAAAATAATATCAGCAGTATGCTCTTGATGCCCTTCAAAACTCTGGGGCATCCACCATGTTTTTTCATGCTCGTGTTCTTCAAAATAGAGAAGAGAGCTCTAAGGACCCCTGTAGGCCCTTATATCACCTTCAGTGACTATTTTGTCAAAAAGGAGATTATTTCTGGATGGTTCCTGTAGAATTCCAGAACCTAAGGCAATTAACAAAAATTCCATACCCTAATTTTTCTGTGTTTTGATGTGCTTAGCAGAAATTACCATTGTTTGCTGTTTAAATGAATAATAGGTCACTATAAATCTATGTTACAAGGATGCTTGATGACTAGAGAGGGAGGAAACATTGTCATCTCTCTCAATTTAAATTACTCCCACATCTTTCTCTCTGCTGGACTGTCTCTTTGCAATTCTTAGTAACTTGTGCAGAGGATATCTGTGGGTGTATTGGACAGAAAAAGGGCTAGAGACTCGTGTTATATTCCATTTTTATCTTGGTACCATACTTGAACAGGGCAGATTATTTGCTGTAGTTAGGCTTGCTTGCAAACCTTCGAGGAGACTCAGATGGCATAATTAACTGCCCAATCAGGGTTGGCATTACAGAATGCCCCCCCCCCCCCCTGTTTTGCAGGCATTTCTGACCTGGTTCAGACACACTCCTTTTTTCTGTATAACTGTTTCCCCTAACTTTTTGATCAGTGATCCAGCATGGAACCTGCAGGTGCTGTGGCACATATTTGCTTTCCCACATTTCTCCTTCTTGGTCTGTATTTATACTCCTTCCTTTTCAATTATTTTCTTCCACACAGAGATGGTTCTCTGTGGAGCTCTCATTGCTGCTGTGAATGAAGAGGCATTAGCAACAACAATTGAGCATCTGCGTAGCAGTTTCCCACAATCTTCATTTCCTCAAGCCACTATTTACCTCCTATCCGTGCTCCATTGGATGGCTTTAAAAACGCATCAATCACACTGCAGCCGGTTCACTGTTGTAGCTTAAAACTGTAGCACTGTATCAGCTACAGTTTTTAAGAGAAACTTATGTTTGTGTTCGGGGGAAAGTGTGAGAAAGGTGTACTGTGTGGACTGCATCGTATCCAAAAGATCATACCAGACCAAGGATAGAAATGATTGGATCAAAATAGAACAACACCTGGATAGCAGATAAATCAGAGCAGCATCTATGTGTGAAGTAATGTTGGTCACCTTTCACATTCCTTCCTTCCCATTTCTCTATCCCTCTTGAGTTTGGATTTCATCCCAGTCACAACACTTGGCTAAGTGGCTTTGTGGTGTGCTACACGTGATGCAAGGGCAGAGGTTGCAGTAGTGGTGATCTCAAATATATGTTATCTCAACTATATTTAAATGATGATTACTCCCCCCCCCCCTCCAAAAAAAGAACACATAAAGAAAGTCCCCCTCATGGCAACTGTTTCATATTTGTGCATACTACTTTCTTGCAATTCCAGAAGTGCCAGAAGTGCCAGCAGGCTTAGCAAGGTTGGGGACCTCTAATCTCAATTAATCTCTGAGCGGTGATGCGTGTAAGATCCTGGCTTGATTGCAAGGGGTGACATAGATACCTTCTGGTTTCTTGAGTGTTTTTCTCTCTTGTGGCTGTCTGTGTGTTTAAAATACCTGTCTGCCCAGAAGTGACAGCAGATTCAGTATAAAAAATTCAAATAAGCAACAACCTTAGCAGTTACATTAAATGCTTCTCAGATGGGAAGCTGTTGTTCTGTTGGTACAGTTGCTGATAGTTGTCAGATAAAGGCTGTTCTGGAGCAATGACATCACAGCACTCTTATCCTGAGTGGTCTGATTGAGTTATGTACTTGCTTGTTGGACGAAAGCAGAATTTAGATCAACACTTGCAGACTTTCTGAATGCTTTAAGGTAAATGCTCTGGTAAAAGTTATTTGGACTGTTTTGATTGGCCAGTTGCAGCTTATCTGGTAGCTCATGGAACACCTATTGGGGAAAACCATTTATAGCAGTAGAGGGTGAGTGTATATTAATACAAGACAGGGGCACATAAATTAGCCATGCTGAGATCTGCCTCCTTCTCAACACAGGTGCTAACAGAGCTGGAATATTTAAATGTCGCCTACAACTTCCTGCCCAAAATGCCTGCTCTTGGGCTGCATAGCAGAGCTAAATTGGTGGACCTGATCCTGCGGTACAACCAGCTAGACAGTATTAATGGTGAGACACTGGTGGGTTTTAGGCTATGAGGGGGTCTAGAAACAAGGTTGTGGGGTGTTGAAACTGTGGTATAGAAACAGCAGTCAAATTCTTTTCCACTGAGCTATACCCCCGTATAGAAACTGATGATTGAAAATTGAGGCCACAGTAAGACAGTTCCTCTGATTTTTCTGACCTTTGTTTCCTTTTTTCACAGGTGTGGAGCAGTTATCTAGTCTGCGGCACCTGGATATTGCCTATAACTTGTTGTTGCAGCATGCTTTATTGGCACCACTGTCTTCGCTGCACAACTTGAAAAGAGTGAGCAATTGAATAGATTAGACCTCATGGGAAGGGCTGATGGGGTCCCTTTTGACCTGAACATTCTGCAGAGGCCAGGGAAAGGCATCCTGGTAGCAGTGACGTGTGGTCAAATATTAATTGGTGTGACCCACAAAACAGCAGTACACTTAGCATTAGAAATTTTGTATTTCCGCAGCGACGTGATGCTGTGGTCAGTGTTATAAAAATTTAGTAAAGTAGGCAAAAGTTTCACAGTTTGTATTGCTATGCTGCTGTTCTAATAGAGTTATGTATTTCCTCCCCCACCCCCACCCCCAGCTGCATTTAGAAGGGAATCCATTATGGTTTGATCAAAATCATCGGCCAGCTACCATGTTCCACTTATCTCCAAGGGTTATTTCTTGTGAGGTGAGTATATATAGTCTATGCTGCTGTTTCATGGGTTGGACAATAGGTAGCATATCCTCCCAAGTTTGTTCAGCTTCATTTAAATATATACAAAATGGAATGCTGTCCTCCCCCCCAGCTCCCTGGCCATTTCTTTTCTTATTTACTGTGCTAGGCTAACTGGCCTATAATTGCCTGGCTCCCTCTGTCCTCCCTCACTACTTTTTTTAAGCTTGCTGTTAGATTTCAATTTGCTTTTCAGTCTTCAGATAAGGATGCAGATTTTTGTGACTTCGCATGTTACTGTTAGAAGATGTTCAATTTCATATCTGTGTTATTTAAAAACCTGCAGGCGTATGCTGTTGGGCCCTGATGTCTTCTTTTTAGTTTCTTCAATTTTTAGTTTATTGATTAGTCCTAGGCTTTAATTCGTGCCACCATGGTCCAATTCAGTTCTTCCTCCACCCTCCCTAAATGTTACAATTTTGTGGGCATTTGCCCAGTGTACTTTGCTGTGAAGACCAGCACAAATAATTCATTCATCTTCCCTCTAATTACAAAGTGCTTCCTTGTTAAACAGCGGCCTTTCTGCCTGGTTTCTCACTTCCGATGGATTTTTCGTAAATGATTTTGACAGTGAGCTCCTCGAATTTTTTGCTTGCCTTTTTTTCTATGCTCCTCCTGAGACAAGTCCTTGACTTTTTAAAGGAAGCCTTCTGCCTTGTTGACAAAGTTTGTTGATCATGCTAAAAGCTTCTTGACCTAACCTGTGAGAATATATATGTATGTGTGAGTGAGCTTCAATTAAATGGATTCCAATCATCCTAGAACAATCCTTTTTTCAAATTCCTTTTGAAAAATATTGTGCTTGGACATTGGGGCAACTTTCCTTTAGTTTCCAGGCAGTCAAACAGGGTTTATTTTGTTCTAATTCCTGAATGCCACCTGACATGAAATCCAGATTTCTCTCCAACATACAAAAACAATATAATTCATGCATATAAATAAAATTTAAAAACCAGAATAAATAAGAGCTACATAAGAAACAACAGTCTCCTTCCCAAATTATTTATCTGAGCATATATCCGAGCCAAGCATCATGGTTGCCTAAGAGGGCAAACTTGGTGTGTCACTGCTGAGAGAATTTAGGATTTTATGTCTACATTCAGGAAAGGGAATTAAACTTAATTCTACATGCCCCAGGATTTTCAGGCATAAAGTTTCTCTAACAGCAGTCCTTCATGGCTACCTACTCTTGTAACAGTTTCAAAAGCACAAGGATAAGAATAAAGCAAAGACTGTCATGACTGGCCCCAACATCCAAATACCTGATTTTCCATTCACCTATTGTCAGGTTGCTACAAGAACGAAAATTGTCTAGTCTCAGAGCCTTTCAGATGAGACTGTTTCTTGAGAGTGGTAGCAAAGTGTTCAGGAGTCCTAACTGTACTTAGTTCTGTTGTTTCAGTTCCTCCTTGATGGAGAGTTGGTGTCTGCCTCTGATCTGCGGGTGAGTGGAGGAATTATAACAACATTTCAGGGATGGACAGGGAAGTGGGTATAGCGCCTTCTGTTGATGGAGCCTTTCTTATGCTGAGTGTTCCCTTGTATACAGTGATTCCCCCAGAACAACTGCTGACCTGTGATCATGAAAATGCTTGATGCCTCTTTCTTGAGGGGATGGCTGTATGTACATGGAATTGCTCTAATATCCCCCTGTTCAGAAGAGGCTTGCAGAAGCGAGGAACTTTGAATGGACGTTCTCACCTCTCCTGGGTTCCTTCTGTCTTTCAGAATCTGTCAAAACTGGATCAGGTGGTTATTCGGGTCCTCAAATCTTCAGCAGCACACCTTGCTTCAGAGAAGTTGTCTCCTGGAGCATCAAGACCGCGAGTGCTCCTGGAAAGTTCTCAAAGGCAGACCAAAGTGATAGCCAATCTGCTGGAGAGAGCAGAGCTTCCAGGGTGCCACTGCAGAAGAAAACAAAGGTGGTCCTGCTGGTCAAGATTTGTGATGGGAGGAGGGGGTGGGCAGAGAGGCGGACTCATGGGGAAGGCTTCTGTGATATGTGTTCTCGTGCTAGGCAAGCAGGGTGAGATTTTGACAGTACTGTGTAAGCAAAGGGTTTCAGGAATGCATGCAGTATAGGATTGAGTCTCTAAAGTAAAGATGCCTGTGCAAATTTCTGAGAGCTGCTGTCACTGTTTAAAAGGAAGAATGTTTTACAGACCTCACTGCATATGTGTATAGCTGTTTCTTTTGGGAGAATTTAACTTGGACTAAAATGCCAAACACTCCTAAAATACTTTTTCTTGAAAAATACTATCGTGATAGGAGCCCCCTGTAACTTTTACTTACAGCCTACCTTCTGTTTTAGGGGAAAGTCAAAGTGCGCAGGGCCAGCATCTCGGAGCCTAGTGATACAGACCATGACCATTCAACAGTACCCCTCTCAGCAGGTGAAAACTGAATCACTGTGGGACTGTTAGTTGGGTTGGGAATATATGTAGAACTCTTGGACTCTTCAGGCTGTTTGCAAATTGCTGGATGTGTCCTCTGCCCCCTGTATGAAGTTCACAAAGCACCTAGTCAGAAAATGGAGCTTGGCATGGACAGTTTCCGGATTGCTTTGGTGCGAAAGTGGCTTCTGGCCGAAGTACAGACGGGCACCTAGAAGCTGGAGTAGTCAGGCTGCCCATTCCACCTCTGACAGCCCTACAATAGAATCTCTAGGCAGTTCAACTGAGGTTTCTGAACAGATCAAGAGTGCAGTTCCACAGCAGGAGATTGCTGATTCTGCAGAAGGAAAGGAACTGGATCCATCAAATGCTGAAGCTGTGATGGAAGGTATCACCACAGTAGTGGAAACAGATCGTTCTGCATCTACAGAAGAGAGAGAGGAGGAGGAGGAGAGACCAGAAGGTAAACTGTTCAACTCCTAGATCTCTAGAGCCAGTGCTTTCAAGTGCACGCAGTTCACTACTGTATTACCCAGCCTAGGGTTCTGCAAGGCTGTGACTGGAGCACGAAGTCAGACATTGGTGCTAAACTGGGGACTGCCATGAATTTATACCCATAACATTTCAGGTAAAAACGAATGAGTGTTGAGATTTGATGGCTGAAGGAAGTCAAAATCTGAAGTTGTGGGTAGTTACTACCTCCGGTATCATTTGGCAGCACAAGTAGAGATGAAATATGGCACAGATTTGCTGCAGTTGAAACAACTGGCTGTAAGCTTGCCTAAATGGGAATTTACTAGTTTTTGCATGGTACCTTTGATAGGGATTCCTGTCTTGGATTCCTTCATGCAGTGCAGTATGTCCCTATCTTGCCCAATTTGCCTGCCTATATACACTTCCTGAGCGCTTATAAGTCTCCTCAGTCCCAACTTTCTTAATTGGGGCTGACAAAACAAATGTTGCAAATCCCATTACACAAAACACTGAACTTGGTCATATTGTACAAATTATGTCTTGAATGAAAATGAGGCTATTGTAGGATTTATCTTGTTGATATTCTTTGAAGGGCAGATACACTGTTTAAACGAGAGTGCACGAAGCAGAATTCTTACTGGAAGAATGAATGCTAAAAGGTTCTTCAAAAAAGAACAAGATCTTATTCGTATCTGCATTACTTTTAGAAAAGGAGATCTGATTGCTTGTCTGACCTTACCTGCCTCTTGAATAATCCCTACAGAACAAGCAGTTTGCCTTGGTTCAGGTTTCTGTCAGGCTTGTTCATAGAGCAGCAAACCATGGTTTAAGGGGGGAAGGGTTATGTGCAGGGGTGGGATCCAACCAGTTCTCACCACTTCTCTAGAAGTGGTTACTAATTTTTTCTGAGTGCCGAGAAGGGATTACTAAAGCAACCTCCCTGCCCAATAGGGACTGGAGGTGCATGTGTGCGGCGGCACCACTGTTTGAATCCCACCATCATCGGAACCTGTTATTAAAATTTTTGGATCCCACCACTGGTTATGTGTGTATACTGTACAATGACTTCTTGTCTCCTTGAGAATGCACCCTCTTATGGCTGGTTCTATTTTATAAAATAAATTTCTAGAAATTTACCAGTTTGACTGTTACTAGCACTTTCTCTTCCACTGATTGCTACCTTGAATATTTAATAGCTGTCAAGGTCCCTTGATCTTGCACTGATCCTGCCAATGTTGATAAACCCCATTTTAGTAAGTAGTGACTTGGAGTCAAGGCTTCCTTGTGTTCTCTTTTTATCCTGACTGGCACTGTTCTCATGTCCACCCTGAGAGTTAGATTAAGCTGGGAATGAAGGTCTTGTGTAGCCCTGCACAGCTGGATTCAAATTTGATCTGAGCTTTCAACTAAGGCTTACAAGATCCTAATCTCAGCAGCAGCACAGGCAAAATTAGCTTCATGATCCGCCAAGATAGTCTTAGCTTTTTTTCATCTATCACATGGTGGTCTGCAGGTGAGCTACTGTTAACTATTTCTATCACTTTCAGACTTGAAAGCTCTGTAGGTAGATTCCAAAGGAAACATTTCCCCTTCTTTGAGCTACTAGATTCTGAATGATGCGGTGAAGGGCTAATTATCTCTATCCTTGCAGCGGAACTTTGTCAGCCAGTGCTGGTAAGCCGGATAGAAGGTGATGGTGATCCAGACCCAGACTGGATCTTCCTGCGACTTACTGCTCGACATGTGATAGAGGTGGAACTGAAAGCAGCCAAAGTTGTGCACAGGCTGGAAGTGCAAAACCTGCAGAAAATAGAGACATCGGAGATGCTGTGGAGAAGACTGGTGAGCTGAAGCGGCTCTTGGAGAAGAGAAAATTTCTGGTTAGCTAACCACTCTGTAGCCCAGTGTCTCATGAGCATAAGGCTGGTCCTCCTGAAAGAGATTTGGTGTGTGTAGTTATGTGCGCACATGATTCTGTAGAATGATGTACAGTATAGGGCACTCGATGGTAGGGTGGCATTGCTGTAAACTAAGGTGTTAACTCCCCTTGCTGAGATATATCTCCATGCTCTACCTGTTTTCATAGGTTCTGCCAGACAGAGCATCCAAGTAAACAATGCTTCTTGTTAAAGTTTCTTGCCCAATTAACCTTTCTTGTTCCTGCCCTTCTCTTCTTCACTGATGTGAGGATGAAACAAAAGACAGCGCAGCCTGTTTGTCTCGAGCAGCTGCTGTCATTGGCTTTTCTGACCTACTGCAGCTTCAGTGATTATTGAGCACAAGCCAGCACTTTACACCTGGTGTGTTCAGAGTTGAAGCTGGAGCTGGCATGACTGTCACTCAGCTTCTGAAACTCTTGACTCCAAAAGGCCCAGCCAGAGTCTTTGGGAATCCAGACCTCAATGCATAATTCACTGGGAGAACAATCTACCAAGTGCTGCTGCCACATAGCGAAAGCTACTTCTGTCTCTCCAGCAAACCATGACCATTGGCGTTGGGGTTTTTTTTTTTTTTTTAAAGCTCCTAGATCTTTGTGGTAATTTTTTTTAAATTCTAATATCCATCTTCATTCTGAAGCATGGACACCACTAACTGACAAACATGCTGTCATGGAAGCTGTTTGTTAATATCATTTAATATTAAGTATTGCTAAGATGAGAAAAAGAAATGTTCTTCAATTTCTTTGGTTTCCTTAATAATACTAATACTATTTTACTATAGTATTTTATTTTAATTATTATTTAATTATTATTTTAATAATACTATTTTACTTTAAAGATGTGCCTGCAAATTACCTGGCCAAACCCATGCTAAGCTATGTTATCATAAAGAGAGACTTATTCCAGAGTCTCAGATCCAAGGCAGAGGAGTAAATCTCTCAGACCAAGGCAAGTCAACCTTGAGACTGGAATACAGAATTCCATATCTTGAGAAGTTTTGGGCCACCAGTCATTATAATGTGAAGATGGGCTAAAAATTGCTTGCAGTGCATGGTGAACTCTCCAAAGGAGAAGCAGATAAAGGACTTCCACTATTTGGTATGAAGCTTCAGTAGCCCCTCAGGTACTTCTTTGTGTGACTAATGGGGAAAGCTTTGTAATAACTCCTGAACCTTCATAAAATATGTAGATCACAGAACTGAACTTTTGGCAGGAAGGTTTGTAGAGAACACTAAGGACAGTAAATGGCTGCAACTGCTGGTCCCATGGAGCCTTTAGGCTCTAGCCTGTCTGTGAAGATTGTACAGGGAAAAGAAGCTTCATGTTCCACTTGTAGTTTGTTCTCACCAAAAGTTCTGCTCATCTTCACAGGACCTGGAAGGTGTGTTTCCTGTGCTCACACTGCATTTCAACTATATCTGCAAGGACCGTCAGAAGCGTCAATATGTGGTATTGGATGATCACCCTGAGCTTTGTGTACAGGTGAGTTTGGGACTTGAGTACATTGCAGTTGAAGGTGTCCATGCAGGGTCTTAACTGTCCAAGACTAATAGGAGTACCATACTGTTGCTTGGCAATTTGAACCCTGCACATCTGGATCTGTTGCACTCTGCATGTTCTTTGCTGCCTTTCACAGGAATTGCTGAGAGTGTTGAAACCCACCATGGAAGAGAATGGGAAAAAGGGCAGAGAGCAGGCAGAGGAAAGTCCAAAGCTCCAGTGCCTGAAATGTAAATGGGAGTTTGTTGCAGGCTTGCTCTATCAGCAGAATCCAAGCCCTTCTAAAGAGATGCCAGCATTACCTGAGCAAGGTTTGTGTGGTATCAGCAATCCTCTTGCATCTAATGTGTCTTCATTTTTTATTGAAGTGTGAGAGTTGGGGCAGGGTACTCTGTGATATAGGAATTGGGTTTGTGGAGAAGGACTGAGGGTACTTTTCTAGTCATGTTGTTTACCCAAGATTGGCTAGCAAATTTGTTTCATAACACTTGCCAACTTTGAATCGCCTTCCCACTTTTTAGTCTATGTTTCCTGTTTGTAAAGAGAGAATCCTGGTCTAGTTAGGGCTACTTTGATGCTTTAAGGCTTTAGAATGGAAGGTAACAATGTAGGTAAGAGCTCCTTGCCATCACTCTGAAGGAACAGGTTTGTAGTTTGAGAGTGCTGCTGAATCCTGGCCTATAGGTAGAGGCTCAGAGCTCCTCTGTGGCACATATTGCCTTCTATTAGTTTTGACTGATATGGCAGCTATGGCTATTCCTTTAACAGGCCACAGTAACGTGTTCTCTGATTACATCCAGATTAGACTACTGTGATTTATGTGGGGCTGCCTTTGAAAATAGTCTGGAAACTTCAATTTGTCTAAAATGCAACAGCCAAGCTATACGTACACAGGTGTTTATTGGCTTCAAAATATAATCCATTATAATGATTAAAAGGAGACTCAGTTGATTAACATTAAAAATGTGGAACAGGATAGAAATCAAAATTATAAAAATACATATATATTTTACAGTACTTAAAATTAACATTTATTCCTAACAATGTGAAGGTTTACAGTGCCCTGTAGGAAACTAGCTACCTTCTCACACAGCTCTGCGGAAGGGCTATTTAATAAGAAGGATGTCAAAGCTGCAACAGAATAGTCGGCTCTCAGTGCAAGAATAGAGCTTAAGAACTTGGCCCAAATCTCAGCATAGAATGAGCAGAAGAGTGAAATATGTTGTACTGTTTCAGTAGTTCCTGAATCATTAGGAAAGACTCTCTAGAATCTTACTGAAAGTAGTAGTCATTGAGTGGGATACAGGGATTGTATCGCCTGTGCTGAAATATCTGCACTGGCTTCTTATTTGTTTCTGGGCAGAATTCAAAGTGCTGGTTCTTACTTTTTAAAGCCTTAAATGGCTTGGGGCACGGGTACTTGCAGGACTCCTCTAATACTGTCCAATTAAGATCACCTTTTCAAATTCTGTCAGTCCCCTTATTATACCTCTTGCAATGTTAATTTACTTTCTTGGTCTTCAAGCCAGTTGAAAATATAGTAGCCATTGTATTTTTTTTTTTGCTTACATCTTTTTTTTGTCGAGGCTTAATTTCTCTGTGAACGTCAGTCATATCTCCATGTTTATACAATCAGTATTTTTCATCACATTCTTATCATGATAAGCTTCTGTAGGTGACATTAGCTGGAGCAGTTGGAGGGCTTATTCTTTTTCAAGTTGCTTCCCAAATTTTAAAAAAATCAATCTCTGATTACATGGCTTCCATTTTATACTGTATTTTTTTCCTCATAGATTTTCTGTCCATAAACAATTACGTAGCTATTCTTCCAGGTCTGCCATTTCTAATTTTATTACTCTCGTCTCGGTTTCTGATCCAGTCTGCAATGCAAACCAGACCAGCCGATTGTTAATTTCATTTAATATTAGGTTTTGCTAGTGTTTCTCTGTTTTTCTCATCTTGTGAAACTTTACATCTGACCCTTGACTTTTTGTTGCACTTCTATTATGAACTTGAGTTCTGAAAGAGTTGAGTTGTGGGAGGTTGCTGTGCTGGTTCAGGGATCTAGCCTCCTTAATGTTTCTCTTTTCATTTAGTTGGAAAGTTGAGAGCTCAGAGGTGTATCACAGAGGGAAGTACACACTCCCTCTGTGATACACCTCTGAAGATGCCAGCCACAGATCCAGGGGAAACATTAGGAACAAGATCCACCAGACCACAGCCACACAACCCAGAAAACCCACCACAACTAGTTGAATCTGGCCGTGAAAGCCTTCGACAATACATTGCTTATCTGTTGGTTATCAAATATGTTGATTCAACCTTCTCATTGTCAGTACTCTTCACTATCCAACTTTTACACCCATGCATAGTAATGGGGAATATTATGGAATGAATTATCTTGATCACCAGTGACAGCATGAATATAAGCATGCGGAAGCTTTCTTTTGGCCACCGCTAATTGTTGTGGATGATTTGCTTTGTTTTTTTCAGTTGAAGTTGCTGCATAAGTTTTAATGAGCCAAATGATCTGCCCCCTAAATCTCAGCCTGAAAGTGACCATGTGGTTATCCTGCCCTGTGAGAGACACCCAAGCACACCACCAGCCCCTCAGGAGTGTCTTGATGAAAGCCAGCAAGAGGGAGGGAAGTTTTACATTGGAGACGAGAACTCTGAGACTGGAACCAGCTCCAGTACCCGGACTCAAGAGCTGAGCAGTGACCATGGCAGTGTGGTGCATTCCAGTTCCCGCAGCTCTGAAGGAGGCAGTGGGAGCAGAAGGGATTTGGGCTCCCAGGGCTGCAATTCCTCCCTCAGCCACATGGACACCAATGCTGGAAGCCTGATGGGGAGCTACGGCTACTGTGCTTCCCGGGGAACCACCCCTTCTCAGCTGTCCCTGAGCTCAGAATATGAAGAGCACTGGAACCTCAGTCCTCGTGAGTAGCTTGTTGTTGCCTCAGCTGGGGTGGTCTGTGAGGCAGTGGGGAGAGCTAAAAGGTCCAGTGCCCAATGAGCTGAAAGGGTCTGATATGTGACAGCCAGAGTTATGGGTCTGATATGTGACAGCCAGAGTTATGACCTTGGTGTTGCCAATAGTGTTGGCAGCAGACCAACAGAGTAAGGAAACAAAAGCATGGGGAAGTGTATTGTAGTGAGGAGCAAGCTAAGAGGCAGAGCCATGGAGGAGTCCTCTGCACAATTGAGTGACCTTGCTGTGTCTTCTTGCTGTTCCTCTTGGTGTGCATGTAAGCTGAGGCAGGAACTCGGGTCCTTCTAAATCAGGAGTCTCCAGTTTATGGCCCTCTCCAACCTATGGCCAATCAGGAGTCTCCAACCTGTGGTTCATGGACTACAATTCCCATCAGCTCTGCTAATTAGCCATGCTGGTAGGGGCTAATGGGAATCGTAGTCCGTGAGCATCTGGTGGGCCTTAGGCTGGAGACCCCTGTTCTAAATGGAGAGGAGCAGCTGAGACCCTGCAACCCACCCGAGAGTTTTCACTCATGGGTTGAAGACCACTGCTCTATAGTGTAGAAAGAAAAATGCTAACAGCATGATCTAAAAAGAAAAGACTATTAACATGTGACAGATGCTTTCTGTGACTTATATAGCAGTGCAGCCTCCTTGAACAAGGGAATGTGTATGCATGTGGTCCTCAGAGTGACTGGAGTTCTGCACCTTGGTTTAATGGAAGCAAGTATTCATTTATACTAGATTTTTAACATTATTTTTCCTACATCACTTGTGGATAAATTAATTTCTCATGAGGTTTGTTATTTTAATCTGATATCATCTGAGATTTTGAGGTATTTGTGGTACTTACTGAACTGCAGGATACATGAATGGATGACCAGACAGGCATCCTAAGGAACTGTTTGGAGGTGTGTATGTGTGAGCTGACTGGGCAGCAGCACTTGGACATCCTGCTGAGTAACCAAGGCTCATGGCTATGTTATTTCTTCTTACTTGTACAAAGTTGGAAGGTAGGCAGGCTTCAGGGAGAGTTCTAAAGCTGGAAGGGTTTTGAACTAACTCACCAGTGGCAGAAAGGATTTGCACTGGTAGAAATTCTAAGCCTTGGTCTAAGCTTCAGTTAACTGCGGCAGACCTAGGACAACTGGACTGACTGCGTAGGGGATATGGATTCAGAGAGTGAAGTTGCAGGATTACATGTATTGTCCCTGTCGCTGAAGCCATTGATTGACTGTTGCTTGCTGTTTTGCAGCCTCAAACGCTATGTTGACCACGCAGGACTTCTGTTCTGTGGACCATCGTCTCAAGCTTTATTTGGACATGGAAGTCTTCAGCAAATCAGAAGAGTTCAGGTGCTTCCTAAAGGTATGAAAAGCAGCTCTCAGCACAATTCACCAAATGCTATATTGAATGAGACCATTTTGGGGGGCTTACTGTAGCTTGAAACAGGTGGCACTCATGATTGGAGTACTGGATAATTGGTTAGATTCTTGTCTGCTCTTTCAAGGTTGGTGTGGTGAAGGATGGCAAACCGGGGGAATTCCTGGCACTAGTAGTGGCTTCAGATGTCCAACTCTATTTTTTGGAGATTAACGGAGAAATCAGGTGAAAATCAGTCTTCCAGTGTGGTTTTATTTGTGCTCAGTTTCTTGACTTGACATTCTTTTGATGTGCTTATAGTTGTAATGGCCATAAACATACCAAGTCACATTTTTGTCCATTTTGCCTGCTGTGTACTAGTGGGGGTTTTCCATGGACTTGAGCAGAGATCTTCCCTGGTATCTGTTACCTAGAACCTTTGGTTAGCAAAGTGTTTATTCCCCAGTAGAACTGTGGCTTCTCCCAACCTCTGCTCTTGATCCAAGGACACTCTTACCCCTGCCTCAGTGCTACTCTCTGCCAGACTTGGTATTCTGTGTTTTGGTCTCCACTCTTATTCTGTTGAGTAATGCAGGTGTTACTATTCTGTGCACTGACTCACATTTGGCTCATTTATGCCTAGGGGGCAGCCATCAGATTGGCTGAAGAAGGGTGACAGCCATAGTCTCACTAACCTCTGTGCCTGGGAGGTGGGGCTGTTCCATCAGAGCTTGCACATTGAGTTTGAGAACCCATGCACCTCCTATACTCTCCTGCTTCGCAACCAGAGCCGCTGCAGAAGATTCCTGCAATGCCTCACACGTAAGAAGGGGTATTAGGGTATCTAGATTTGGGGGTCCTTCCCTAAATAGGGGTGGTGGTGGGGATTCATGTGTCAGAAGCTGCAGGAAGGGTTTGAGCTTGCAGTCTGAATCCCCTGAGAAAAGCAATTGATCAAGAGCTAGTGGGTGGCTCTGCTGTTTAGTTTGGCCTCTGGTCTGTTTACCAGAAGGTAAGCATCACAACATAGTCCTACTTAGACATGTGATTCCTCCTGTTTTGATTTACTTGAAGAGCTTACAGAGTTTATTCAAATAACCTTAAGAATGACATTTTACTGTGTACCAAATGGTTGCTTTGGGGCTTTTCTGAAGGAAGTTTCTTATTTGAACAGTAGAGTATCCTCTGCTTACTGACAGTCTCTGCACTGACAAAAAATACCTGGCAGATGTGTATCAGTTACATAATAATGTCCCCCAATGTCCTATCCAGATCTCATGCAGGAATTGCCACCCAAGAGCCGGAAAGAAATCCCAGAGGTTACTGTGGCAGAAATGACTCTGCATCATCCACTGTGGTAAGAAGTCTGTTGTTCTTACAGTGAACATGATAGATGCCAGCTGGGTCTAACTTATAGTTGCAGTGGCTGTGATTGAGATATAGTTGCAGTGGCTGTGATTGAGATATCAGTTGTGCAGGAGAGAAAGGAGCTACAGCTGAAGATCAGTTGTCTTGCATTCTCACCCATTATCTGTGCTTGTGTCTTAGGGTATTTCTTGACAAAGACCTAGCAAAAGAAGCTGGAGGTGGCTCAGCCAAGCCCTTCTTCTACCTCTTGGCCTATCTCATCCAAGGTATGGGACCTGTTGGCTTGTTTTTCCCATAGCTGTCTGTCTGTTTTCTCCGCAGCAAGAACTGTGTGGCTTTGTCTCACTCAACTCACCAGTAGCCTCTGTAATTCTCTTCTTAGGAGCGTCAGCCTTTCCTGTGACACTGCTCAGCACTCATAGCAATCTCTTCTTAGTGGAAGAAGATCATCAGAGGCAGAAAGTTCCACCCTCCTCTGGTGCAGAAGGTGGTACTGTGAAGCTGCCAAATAGCTTCCAGCTGAAAGAAAGTCAGCCAATCAGCAGCATCAGTGGTGTTATACTTTACCGCTTCTCCCCTTGTGATATGAAGCTGCAACTTTATGATGAAGTAAGGAATGGTGTAAAAGTTTTATTTGGGAAAAGAAAAAACCAAGAATCAAATACACAACTCTTATTGAAGCAAAAGAAAGAGGTGGATTAGCACTCCCTGATCTAAGATTATATCATAATGTCTGTGCGTTTCTCTGGATTGGGGAGTGGATCCGCCTTGAAAATGATCAGACCCTCAGTATAGAGGGCTCTGGAAACTGCTGAGGGGTGGCATGCAAGGGAGGGAAGGGGGTGAGGGGTGGCATGCAAGGGAGGGAAGGGGAGGGGGCCCGGCATCTGGACATGGCCCACCCACCCTAGTGGAGGGAGGGGAGGGGTGGCATGCAAGGGAGGGGCTTAGAAACTTATAATTTTGAACGCTTGTATGGGAGGGTGCCGAGTAAGCACTTTGGGGGACAATTTCAGAGTTATTGCACTGTTGCTTTTCTCTTTGTGCCCCATACTTCTTGGCTGTAGCAAAGAACTGGTCCTGGAGGAAAGAACCGTTCCAATTGGGCAGGGAGCACATCTTGAGAAACTTCCAGAAGTATGACACCCAATGATGCTGAGAACTGCCCTATGGATAGAGCTCTGGGGGCTCATATTGTGTGCCAGTTCTTTGATTTCAGTTCTGCTGTCTACCTCTGCAGGTCCGAAAGGAGGAGAGTACTTGGCACTTACGCACAGAGTGTCCAGATTTGCTGGCTGAGCTGGTGGAGTGGCTGCGTGTTCCCTGGGAAGAAATGTTTTCAATTGCTCTCAACAAAACAGTGCTTGAGGTGCTGGAGTGAATGAGGGAGACAATGAAGGACTCTTGACTGCTATATGTCGATCTCAGTTGAATTGGAAGGACTCTGCTTGGGCTGCCCCCTGATCTCTGCTGCAGTCTACTGTTTTAAACCTTACCAGCTGCACTGACCATTGCAAGTGACCAACTTTCATCCAATCTTGTTGCTTTGGCAGCAGACTTGGCAAGTTTCATATTTGCACTATAAGGCCTGAGACTTTGTAGGTTCCTCTTTGACAAGAGGGGCGCTAACCAGTCTGCCCACAAACTACTTCCTGTTGCACTAAAATACCCAAGTGCTACACTTGGGTCACTTCCTAAGCTGTCCACAGCAACATGGTGTGCACTCGACACTTTCTGTTGGGTAACAGTTGTTGGGGATCCTAGAACAGGGCATTCTAGAACTAGCTAGACCAGTTCTGGATTGTGCACAAGACCAAATGTGCTGGCTTGGCTAAAGGGGGCTCATGCATGCTTGGTGTTCTCAAGGTGGATGCTCAGGAAGGTTTTAATATGAAGACCTTACTGTCTAGACTGGTCAGGTGCTGTGCATATTGGCAGAAGCATCAAAAGGGTTGCCTTTAGCTACTGCAGCAAGGTGTTCCAGAGTCTCTGGGTGCAAAGATACTTACGTATGGGTTACTGGAAGCCATAATCTTCCTCAGCCGAACAAGGTTCAAATGTGAGGATTTTTATTTTCAATAAAATTGTTCTATTTATTAATTTCTACTGTCTTGGGTGTGATGTAACATCCTGTACGGTTGAGATTGTGCAAGCAACAGCTGCTTCTCTTGTCTAACACTTCGCATTTCCTACAGAAGTCTCAATATTAACATGATAGTCTTTAAAAACTGCAGTAGTTGGAGGACTGAGGTGGACTGAGGTTGGTGGACTGAGGCTAGGCTGATCTTTTGCCATCAGTGTTGAACTAAGTGAAGCAATAGGGCTCAGTGGGTGAGGCTCCAGTGTTGATCCTCATTTTCCCCTTAGAGTACCTCATCCAGAACCCTGTACTCTATGATCCTTCACTTAGTAACCAGCACACCAGATAGAAGTGCGGTTATCTCCTTATTTCCAAAAGAACTACACTTTAATATATTGTCAAAAGCTTTCACGGCCGGATTCAACTGGTTGTGGTGGGTTTTCCGGGCTGTGTGGTCGTGGTCTAGTAGATCTTATTCCTAACGTTTCATCTGCATCTGTGGCTGACATCTTCAGAGGTGTATCACTGTGTTTAGTGAGAAGGGAATGTTTAGGGGGTATATATTGTCCATGTCCCAGGGTGGGGAACCGATCAGTAAGTGTTTGGGTGGAACTTGCCAAACACTTATTGATTGGTTCCCCACCCTGGGACATGGACAATATATATCCCACTAAAAACATTCCCTTGTCACTAGACACAGTGTGTGACAGACTTCCCTCTGTGATACACCTCTGAAGATGCCCGGAAAACCTACCACAACTACACTTTAATTTCTCTAGTACAGTTTTATAGTCAGAAAATGTCTTCCTGAACTCATTGCTTCATGTCTTTTGTATAGGAACACTGGTAAACTGGGTACTTATTTACAAAGCTCCTACCTTGGGCACACCTTTATTTAATAGGGCCCTGATATGTTTTGTCCTATTCTTACAGGTAGCTGGAATAGGGAACTATATCTTAAGCCTGCTCATCAATTCCTCTGTAAAGCTAATTTAGAAGGTTATCTAGTCTTCCAAGGCGGCCTGTTCTACGGAGCCATTCACTAATTTAAGCCACTTAAATCAACTTCAAATGATAATAATGTATCTCGGTTACTTTTTTTTCTTGGAAACGATCATTTAATGCCTCGTATATTCAGAGTAGGTTGCATTGATTTCAATGGGATTTGCTGCCTAGAGTGTGTGTTTAGGATTGCAGGCTTGGCCAAGCACTTTTGGGGTACATATCTTTTAAAAAGAAAATAACATAATCAGCTCAGTCAGATGAGATCTAGGGTCCATCTGATCCAGCATCAGATTTCCCATGTTCATCAGGTAGATGCTTCCAACAAACCCACAAATATGGAACAAGGCAGTATTCAAATCTATTATTTCTCCTCCAGCAGCTGAGAATCATAGATCTACTCTGTATGTCCTGCTTAGCTCTCATGCTTAAATGAATGGAGGGTAGTCTTACTTGAATCCCATTGTGGAGAAATGTACATCACCCTATTAAGAGGATTACAAAATCCCCACATTCCTTCCAAGATTTTTTTGTTGGTACAAAACTAGGAAACAGTAGAAAAGAACATTAATTGCTCTGCAGCATTCCCCAGCATGTTGATAAATCTCACAAGTCCCTGATACTTAAGGCTTGATTTGTGCAAATGGTTCTAGAGCAGTTGAATGGCCTTCTCACACTCTGGCATGGATGTGACACCAGGTGGCAGGGATTCCAAATGATGGATAGTATCTGTTCTTGGGAAGGACAGTTAGAAAAAGATTCACTCAAGGGGGCAGAGAGGTAATAAATTCTCCGGGCACAAGGAACGTGATCAATTTTGGAAGGAGGATTCAGGGGGTAACTTGGAAGGAGATCTTATACCTGGACTCTTATCTTGATGGCCACCATTATCCTATGGAGCTAAGGGCAGGCAGACTGGACAAAGACTCAAGGTAGACTGATAGAAAGCTATAAGTTGAGCTTACCCTAGAATAGCCCAGCATGTTTGGCAAGAGACAGGATTGTGTGTATGCATTTTTAACTGACAATCCATTGCTTCATGGTGGATGTGTGTGGACACTTTCTTTAATAAAGTTCTTATTTTGCCCTATGGCATTGAGTGGGAAGCTGAAGTATTGTAGCCAAAGCTTTGCTCACGACCTGAGTTGGTTTCAGGTAGTGCTCAAAGTTGGCTTAGCCTTCCATCCTTCTAATGAGTACCCAGCTTGCTAAGTGTGAAGTGTAGAAGGCTGGGGAAGGCAATGGCAAACCACCTCATAAACATAGTCTGCCTAGTAAATGTTGTGACGTGACATCACCTCATAGGTCAGAAATGACCCAGAGGACTTGCACAGAGGACCATCTTTACCTTGTTTGAATGCTGGAAGCTTGTTCTCTGTAACCACAATAAGCCTACTTGAACCTGTGACTACAAAGGGTTTAGGGGAGAGGTTTTGGCTGGTTAATAGATCAGTAGATCCCTGGGAGAGCACCAGTATTGTAAGCCTGCCCTGTGAAGGCTAGTTGGAGTGAAAGAAGAAGATGCAGGCACTAGGTGGAACCTGTGAACAGCCAAACAGATGGCATGCTGGCCCTCTAAGCAAGAGATACCCTTAAATTACCAGCTGGTGGCAGTGTAGTTAGGAGAAAAATTAAGGCTGCACCAGTGGACTGAAGAAGACAAAAAGGAGCAAAGTGCAAGGTCGAGAGTTTACTTAGCTCTTGTAGATCACTACACATTTTGAAATTTGCTTCTTAAGGGGAGCTATAGAAATTTCTCAGGAATGAAGACATTTCTATAGATGTTTCCCTCACAAAGCAAATTGTGAAATGGGCAGTATAGACCCCCAGAGAGAATGAGGAGCCCCTCTGGGAGTTGCATGGCCTAGGGAGAATGGTGCACCACCCGAGACCCAGCACAGCTGCTGAGCATCTCAGCCTCTTGGTGAGCCAAAGATTAGCAGTGCTTGTGGACCAGTGGGGTGTTTCTGCAGCACTCCTTTTAAAGCCATCTAAGGTAGTTGATGCCTCCACATTTTGGGGTCATGAATTCCCATAAGTTTTCACTGTTTGAAGCAGTAACTTTTTTTGTGCATCCAGTATCCATTGTTTATCGATTCTTTGGGTGAATCCAATTTCTAATACTGCAATGGGGGAAGTTCTCTTCCGCCATAAATTGTGATCCCCCCCCCCCCCCCATGCTACATTGGGTTCATCACCTCTTCCATTCTTGCTGTTCAGACATTTCTAGTTGTTTGACATCCACTTCAGGGCATTTCTTAATGTACCCACATGAAAACCATAAAAACACAGGCAGTCTGTGAACCTGCAACTCTGATCTATTTGTATGAGCTGATTTGGGCATCTTTGACTACATTTTCCACATTGGTTCCAGTTATAAACCATCTTTGCTACTACACTTGATAAAATCTGCTCTGATAGGTCAGTTCCCTGTTTTGTGCTCCCAGAGAGAACTGATTACTTTGACTGGAATTATGGCTAATACATTGTGTCTGATATTTTGCTAACCACTTTGAGTGGAAGACAAATTTGTTGCAGACAAACTTCATGTCTTCCCTGTAGCGAAGACTTCAGTTCATATTGGGAGAAATCTTTCTTCTAAAAGAGACTTATTCTTGCATACCGGTAGAATGATTATCTCCTGTAATCTCTTCCTCCCACACAAAGAAGGGGAAAAACAGAGGAGGAAATGGGTGTCAGACCCCATTTCTGTACAGCCCTTAGGCTGCCTTCATAATGAAGATGACATCCAGGTCTGTATCTCTTTATCTGATTTGCCTGGTGGTGCTGTAGAGGTCGTGAACCAGGGTCTCGACTGCTGTGGTGAAATGACTAAGTGTGAACATGCTGAGCCTGCACTCTGAAGAAACTGAGATAATGCTGTTGGGAAAGGCTGATGAGGGCTTGTAGGTCATTGTGCTTCCCACTTTCACTGGAGTTCAGCTGATGCTACTGACTCTTAAGCGCCTGGGTGTTCTGGATCCATTTTTATTGCTGGAGAAGCAGGTTAGCTGCAAAAAGAAAAAGTGTGTGTGGATAACGACATTGTTTCAGTTCCACCTAGCTCAGAAGATTGCCCTTTTTCTTGATTTGACTTGCTTGAAGCTACATACCACGATTAGACTATTGTAATGCCCTCTATGTAGATCTGCCCTTGACAACTCAGAAATCGCAGTTGATATAGGAGACTTTGCATCTGATAACTATCATGTGTGAGGTGGGGCATGCACAGCACAACCCATTCTGCAGACATTCCATTGGTTATCAGTTATCAGGTTCAATTCAGGGTTCTGTCACCTACAAAGCCTTTAATGATTGTGGACCTACTGTTTGTTCTACTTTGCCATGCTGCAACAGCTTTTCTCATGTGAACAAAGGCGGTTTTGAAGGGGCCACCCGCCAAATGGGAAAGATCAGGAGTGGCCCATGACATAACATTCCATGTGCTGGCTCTCACCTTGTGGAACAGCCTGCTTCATATGGTCAGAAAGGCATCCACACTTCTATAATTTTGCAAAATGTGCAAAAAAATTATTCAGGGAGGTATTTTTATAAAGGCATTAGAACGGAATATAATGGAACAGCTCAGGGGGTTGCCTTTATAAGGGTTAATGTAGTCTACTGAGATGTTTGTTATGCATACCTCATCTCCCTTCTATACTCACCGTCCACTGTCTTTACAACCTCCTTTCTTCATAATATGTCATGCCTTAGACCCGTGGTGGCGAACCTTTGGCACTCCAGATGTTATGGACTACAATTCCCATCAGCCCCTGCCAGCATGGCCAATTGTAGTCCATAACATCTGGAGTGCCAAAGGTTCGCCACCACTGCCTTAGACCATGTTTAACTTGCAACAGTTTTTTGTTTGGATTACTTTCCATTTCTGTAAACATGGTCGTATTATATTGTTTATTGGAGAACAATGAGAACTGCTTTGTGTCTCCAGTGAGGAGAAAAGCAGGATGTAAACAAAATAAATACATACTAGTGGCTGCGTAAGTTTCCCCAAGAGGCTAATAAGGACCCTCAGATCCATTTTAGGTGGGGAAAGTAGTGTAGCAAAGTAGGGTTAAGCTTCCTGTACCCACAGCTTTGATTTGAATTGCATCTGCATATACCTGGAAATCATGGTACTCCCCAGAACATGCCTGATCAAATGGCCTGGTGGACTTCATAGCATGTGAATCAGACCTATTTCTTCCTCTGTGTCAAAAACTTCTCATCTGGCCTTCCTCTCTCTTACTATTTCAAGGCATGTAAGACCAGCTTGGTTGTTGTCAGGTTCCTCAGTATCTCAAGGTAGGAAGAGATTACATAGCAGGTTAATGTACATTTCATGGGGTTGCAGTCTCTTCCTAGCAGCAAACCTCCCATCAGCGCCAAAAAAACGAACACCAACACCTTACAAGTCAAAGGCAATGGCCATGGTTCTCCAACTGTGAGGAAAGGACATTCCAAGGATTGGTGGGGGGGTGGGGTTTGAGACATTTAGGAAAACTGCTAAATTCCAGGAAAGGGCAGGATCTTGAGGTAGGTAATGCTTTTCTGCTCCATCGGAAACTGTCTGGACAAACTGAATAGCCCCTGGTGGTGGCTTCTTTCTGCCCCCCCCCCCCCCCCCGGGGTTTGTACCATTGCTCTTATGCTTGACTTAACCTGGAGGTATCCTGCTCACTTCTGAAAGCCAGTTTAGGGTTAATATCTTATTTACAGGTTCCTCCTTGCAGCAACAGGCTGCATGTCCTTGACTGAGGGGTAGGATACCTGCCTATTCACCTTTTAAACAGTTCACTGATGATGTGTTACTAGGAGCATGAAGATTTTTTTTCTCAAATGAAGAGTTAAAAGTAAATTTAGCAACATTATGTAAAGAGTGATTTCTATAAGGAAAGCAGCAGCTTAGCATAGTTCAGTATTAGTGCTCAGATATAGGAAACAGCTTCAAATCTACTCAGCTAACACAAAGGATTGGCCTAAGGAAAGCATTCTCAACCAACCTTGGTCTGTAGGATTCTTAAGAGGTCAAAAAAGTGCAGAGGTCCTTCAGAGCAGGCAGCCAAGGTGGCTCTTCACTCATCCAGAAATTAATTTTTTGTTGTTGAATACCAATTGCCCATGTTGAACTGCCAGCCAAATCACAGTAGAATTAATAGGACTCAGCATAGATCAGTGGGCAAAGGCGTACCTGCATAAATTGGCATCTGGGGTACCACTGAAATTGCGGGGAAGAAGGAGTGGCAGGTGGACAAGCAGTAGGCTCGGCTTGCTCCAGGTGGACTGTGGGTAGAAGCAAATGCAGCTAGGGAAGAAGCAGTAGCAGGCAGCCAGGGGCCCTGCTTGCTCTGGGTGGGTCGTGGGTGGGAGCGATTGTGGTGGCAGGTTGATGAGTGGTGGGCTCTGCTTGCTCCAAGAGAAAGCAATTGAAGAGGCAGGTGGGGACCAGCCCAATGAGCCCCCCAAATGACCCCTGAAAGTGGCACCTGGGGATCCTCGCCCTACCCCCGATACAACAGAAATAGAAAAAAACAGCAAGGTACAGTGTGAAATACAGCGGAAAATAATAGGCCACAATACCTCAGGCTACTGAAAAAACACACTGGGCCATAGACTGCAAGTTATGTATTAAAGTGCAAGAAGATGTAAAAGTGCAGTGCAATATATCTATATACACAATTGGCTGATCATTCCCATTTCTATGCTCATGGCAGCACACAATCATATAATTGTGCAAAAATGCATACAAAAGGTAAATGAATCAAACAACCAGTTTTTTATATAGATATATATTGCACTGCACTTTTACATCTTCTTGCACTTTAATACATATTTGCACAGTCTATGCTTCAGTGTGTTTTCTCAGCAGCCTGAGGTACATTGGCCTATTATTTTTCCTTGCACTTTGGATACACCACTGTCAGAGGAGGAGAAAACATTCTACATAGAACTAAATGTTTCCAGTCCCTATATAAAAGTGGGAGATAGGAACACAGGGCAAGAAATCTGTCTTCTGCCCTCCTGGCTGTTTCCCTAACAGACCTACCCCTAGAACCCTAACAATTGGCCTCTTGCAGTGCTTTCATAAGAGTCACAAACTCTATCTGTGCAGCATTACTGCATCTATGTCAAGCCCTTGTTAGTTTGTAGATCAAGGCATGCTTTGTTCTGTAGCGTGCAGAGAGGTCAGCTAACTGGTCATGCAACATACTGCAGTGATCTCTGCTTCAGGGCACTGTAGAGGAACAAATCACACTTGACACAGTCTTCCTCAACTGAACCAGGAAAAACAGTAGTGGGTTGGGGTTTTTTTTTTTTTTTGGTAAGGACTGGAATATTTGTAAGAAAGAGGAATAAGGGGACAGGACATTTGGAATGGAGATTGTATCTTTCTATACAGTTCCTTTCAATTTCAGCAGTACGATATCCCCGCAAATTATTCCCCACCCTCACCTAATGTGTGATTCCAGTGTGTAAGGATTAAGGTACCTCTTTAGCCTACCATGTCCTCTGGTTATTATTAATGTGGGGCTGCCCCTCCCCCAACCACTGTGACCTCTTTTGCCCCATCTGCCACTAGCCATTAAGAGTCTGGGGGTTGGGAAAAAATAAACAGCAGCTGTGGTTGAGGTGAGAATTGGTAACTTTCCACAGGCTTGCTCAATCAAAATACCATTTCCGCAGACCAGCAGAGCACGCATGCCCCAACTGAGTTCCCTTGTGAGAGAACTTCTTGGGTTGGGACTTGGATTGGGACTTACAAAGCACGCTGTGAGTCAACCCACAATGGACTAGATTAGATGAGCAGAGGGATTAGCTTTACTTGCGGAGGTTAAAGGAAGAGTTCTGCTTTGATTCCAGATACAGTGTTCAGTGTTGGGGAAGGGGTGTATGTGAGAAACTACTTTTGCTACTTTAAAAATGAGAGACTAGATAAATGCTCTTCCCCTGGAATGAGGATAAGGAGGGCCCTCTAATCTATGATAAAATGATAAAATGTGTGAAAGTGGGGGAAAAGCTGTGTTGTCAGATGCCATTCATGTCATAGATTATATTCAATACATACTGGGGATGTGATGAAATTTTGTGAAGCTTATTTGGGATAAAAAGTGTAATTGCAGAGAGACTAGGTCCAGATCATCTACTTCACTAACCAACATAAAAACCCAGTCACACAATAAGGCCTTTATAGTCTCCCAGGGGCCTATTACATAACCTCCTCCCACACCAGTATCACATCCAAGAATCTCAGGACTGAAAGTATTTTAGAATGACCTACAGTGGAAAACCAAAACCTCACAATCAAGATGTATCATTTGGTCCTATTGTGGATTTCCAGGAGAAGGGTTTGAGGACAACCACCCTTACACTTTATTATGTGACAGTTACAGTGCCAATTGTTAGTCTCTCCAAGGTAAATTGCCTAACTTGTTAAAAATGGTTTTCATGATCCAGAACAGTAGAAAAAAAAGGTAAACACGGATGCATAACTGTAGGTCTTCAATATTTTTTTTAAAAAATTGTCTCAGTAAACTGTATATGAGATTACAATTAGGGATCCTTCTGAATGTTTCTTATCAAGATGGAGCAGGAAAAAGTGTAAAAAATATGGATTTTAGTAACTAAATAAGGATAGAACTATATTTTACTGCCCACTTAAAGGGTAGCTTCCTTGAGCTTTCTGTGTGTTCCAGAAAAGGAAATCAGCTATACAGGAAATCTGTTAAGCACCTATACAGGAAACCTGTTTTGCTATCCTTAAATGTGATGAGATTCTTATCACGCATCAAACAAATATTTTCCCATGCCATTATTAGATACCGTAGCAGCTAAGTGTAATGGTTTCCTCCTTATTGCTACTAAAAATTAGATGCAATACAAGAACAGAAAGTAATTAGTTCAGCTTTAAGATTCTCTAACAGTACTGTGGATGGTTCCAGTGGAGTTCTATAATGCAGTATTTTTTCTGTTTGTAAAATAATTTTGGTTTAAAACTGATGTACCCTAGTATGTTTCCATCAACTGTGTTACATGTGTGTGTATTTCTCCATATCCCTTCCAATGTAGCCTAGGATGGTGTTGCTATATATAATTTTAAAAGTGTTACCATCCATTCGTAATTTTATATGCTAATTATTTAATGGTAATTGGGTCAGAATTGAATGAATGCATTTTCCAGATATCTGCCCAGATTCCATCGAAGAAGATGAAGACGAGTTGGATTTATACCCCCCTTTCTCTCCTGCAAGCTCAAAGGGGCTCACAAACTCATTTCCCTCCCCCCTCACAACAAATACCCTGTGAGGTAGGTGGGGCTGAGAGAGCTCAGAAGAACTGTGACTAGCCCAAGGTCACCCAGCTGGCGTGAGTTGGAGTGCACAGGCTAATCTGAATTCCCCAGGTAAGCCTCCACAACTCAAGCGGCAGAGCGGGGAATCAAACCCGGTTCCTCCAGATTAGAGTACACCTGCTCTTAACCACTACGCCACTACTGCTCCTTCAGGCTGTGATCCTTCATTTTTTCATTTGTATATGCGAGATATTTTTGCCAAATTTCACCAATAATCTTGTATGGCATTGTCGATCAATGAACTGGAAATGGATTTTAATATATTTAACACTGTCTATTACCTTACTTTATATGAAAACTGACCATGTGCCATATTCTTCTGTAACTTCCAGCACTGGTAAAACTCGTTATTCCAATTGGGATGGTTACATGTGTCTATCTGCAAATAAATTCATTTTGCAATGTATGTTATTCCTTTTGCTAATGCAGTTCTTGTGATGGCTTCCAGTAGCACTACCTTTGATGGTTTAAATAGAAAGGGCAACTGGGGACACTCCTGACAGATTTTCTTCTGTATATTTATCTCCATTGGTCTTAATAAAAACCTTTGGTAGTGTTAGGCCTCAGAACCTTAAGGCAATAAATGGACTCTGAAGTACTGATCAGTAGCATTTATTGAATAGGCACTGAAGCACTACACTTGGCAAAGCCAGTTCTGACGAAGCTGGCGTTCAGTCCCCTTTATCCCCCATAGAGAACCCCCCCCCCTTCTGTTTTCCCAAGAGTTTGTGAAAAACAGTCTTTGGAGCTGAGGCGCCCCAAGGTCAGTGGCAGATAGCAAGAGAAAGCCAACTGGCTTCCTGGCCTACAAGATAACGGATGTAACACAGTGCAAATGGGACAGGAGTATCAGGAGAAGCCTAGTTGTCTACAAGCGTGTGAAGCCATAAAGTAAAGATCAATAAAACAATGCACAGATGGCAGTGGATAGATGGAGCAGGCTGGTTACGTATATCTTTCTAGCAGCAGCAATTTGTTATTTTACGCAGTTGCATCATTCCAGGAATATATCACCAAGACAGCATCCCCCTGATAGATAGATCCAATCCATAATCAACAACCTGGTCCTGGTTCATAAGTAAAAGTATAATTTTATCTATACCTCTCATTCTAGCATTGGAAGGGTTATCAAGTCCATCTTGGGAAATTCCTCATGATTTGGTTTCAGTACATGGGGAGTCTGGGAAGGGACAGGAGCTCAGTGATGATGTGATGCCATAGAGTTTGTCCTTAAAAGATGCCATTTATTCCAGACAGTGGAGATCGGTTCCCCAGAGATCAACTGAAATTCTAGGAGAGCTCTAGGCTACACCTGCATGTTGGTAAATATAATTGTAAGTGGAAGGAATGTGAAGTTTTAGAAGCTCTCCAAGAATTAACCTTCATGGTAACAGATAATAAGGTTTACAATGTAGATATATAGTCCATAAAGACCAGAGTGTTGGGGAACAGACACCTTCAGAGGAGTATAGTGCAACGTATAGTGATGCACATTCAATGAACTGAGACAATTACCTATATTTATATTCTGGTGGATTATATATATACAGTGTACATACTGCTCTGCTGCTGTACACAATAAATATGTACCATGGATTTATCTCTGCTTAAACATATGGCTGTACTTTTCCTCCTAGATGCATTACAGGGATCTGCCCTGCAAGAGGTGCAAGCTGTGCAGAATTGTGCGTGCAAATCATGAAATTTTTGCATTGTTCGTTGTGGCATAGCATCACACATTTCCTCTTGGAAATACGAACACTGAGAAGTTTTTCTTTGACAACCACTTTTGCTGAATTGTTCAGAGAGGTCCAGTTTGCCAGGTTTAGCTTTCGTTTATGTAATCCTTTTTCAATTAACTCAGTGTCTTAATATGACATGACAAAATGATACTACTGCTTGACAACCTACCATACTATCCTTGCAGGCTTCTGCACTGGCCTTTTCCCCCAGAACTGATATCTTCATGCACTTGGTGTTCTGGAGAATTTGCCAAACCACTGCATTCACTTTTATTAAAAATATTTATCTGACATCCAGCTGATTGCAGAAGAGCAATTCCTCAGCAGCATTAAGAAGCATTGGTGCCAAAGGGTCCCCTGTCCAGCTAGCATAACTCTATGGCAGGATTGCGCTGCTTTTATGAGCCCACCTAGATGTTGAAATATTCTTCAGAGATCCTTTCCAAGCCCTGATAAGTAATTATGATTTTCTGTGCTGCAACTTTGTATAACAGGACAGCACACTACCTGCAATCCTTCCAATATGTACGGTCGCCATTTTGTGTGAACAGGCATCTCACATATCCTTCAGCTTTAGCATACACAAATATATAACCATGACTGTCTACACAAGGATTGAATTATATCAGAAGGTTTTTGGAGATAAATGCTGCAACGGTTGCTTCGCCTATATTGTTTGCAGGATGTTCTTAATTATTCTTAGAGTACAGTTTGCATTGTTTGATATTACATTTTAAAAGAGCTTCTCTTTGCCCTCCTGTAATTCCATGTTACATCCCTATCACATTCTTCCTCCAAGAATGTGGAAGCATACATGATCCTCCTTGCCTCTATTTTATCTACGCTACAACCCTGTATGGCATTTTGGCTGAAAGGGACTGGCCCACAGTAATTCATGTAGCTTCATGCCTCTATCTGGGTGCCATTATGTGTCTCAAAACCTAAGGTTAATGTAATTTTAGCATAAATATTCATGTTAAATGCAAGATAGAATTTGAATTATATTCTTACCTTAGCCTTGTGCATCTTGCTGTTCTATAAGTTTTTGGGAACATATTTTCTTTACACATTTTCAATTTGTTCAAAACTAGATATAATTCTAAAGGCTACAAAACAGCAGCAGCAAACAGCCTCCATGGAAGTGTTTTAAAATGGTTTTTAGAAAGTGTTTTTTAATAGAAAATGAAAAACAAATACACGCAGGCTACAGTTTTAAAGAAAATGTTGGAAACTTGGTTGTGTTTTGGCTTCACAGGGGGAAATGAAAACACACAATTCAATAGTAATTGAACTCTTTAGGCCAACAAACTTACAAGCTCATCACTTTAGCTTCATGAAGACCTTGAGTTGTTTCTTGCCATAGCAGCACTCTATGTGTTGGCTGCCTCTGTGCTTTTTCTTCCTCCGTCATTAATATTCTGTGTTGAGGGGACACAAAAGTTCATCACTTTTAACTTAGTTCTAGGCTAAATATCAACCACTGCAAGTTCCATGGATCCACCCCCCCCCCCCCCGGGCTCTTTCCTTTAACTTTCAGACAAGGGTTGCCAGCTCTGTGCTGGGAAATACCTGGAGATTTTAGGGGAGGGTGGGGTTTGCAGAAGACAGTGATCTCAGCAGCCAGTAATGCCATAGAGTCCACAACAGCCATTTTCTTCAGGGGGACAGATCTTGAGTGTCCAGAGATGAATTGTAAAGCCATGGTATTCCCAGACAAATTGTCTGAGAAGAATTGGGGGAGGAGGTTGTGTGGCATTTTAGTTGCATAACCTTTTGCGCACACTAAGCAGACTCCTCGACAAAAGGAAAAATTGTCCTACAGACCAGGGAGGCCTCCATAGTTTTTTAATAAAAGATCAGGGCAAACTTGATAGCACCTTCTTTAATTAATTTGGGAGACTGAAGGTATGGAGGCTCTTCCAAGGGTTCTCTTGATGATTACATCCCCATATGAAAAGAATATCCCTCTTGATACTAAGCCTACATAGTGGTAGGAAGTACAAATTATGGGGGTAAGCAGCAGACTGCCCACAGACAATCCAATGCATAAATGACTTTCCATTAACTCTGGACTGAGCTCCTCAGCCATGTGACACCCACCATTTACATGTCCTGCCTCTGCTTTTGGTCCCCAACACCTCTCTCTGCATACATGAATTGTAAATATTGACAAATTTTAGAAAAACAATGAGAGAAGCTGCCACTGCCTTTACCATCTGTTTGGCAAAGTTTAATATGTTAAACAAAAGAACAATCAGTAGGCTAGCTGGAGCATAACTTTGGCAAACATAGCATACTTGGCCATGTATAAATGTACATGAGAATATAAGTACATAATAAATTACTAAGTAATTCAAATACACAGATGACTGTGAACTTTTCATGAAAATGTGTGTGTGTGGGGGGGAAGAATTCATTGGGTGGGGTAAGGATACATTTTTGACTGTACTTTTAAAGACTAACAGCCCAATCCAAAGGGCAGGACACCTGGCCACGGTGCTGTGGCTGCACCACCCCACCATTCCCAAGGGGGCTTTCCAGCACTGGGGGGAGGCCAAAAACACAAAAAACCCTCCCTGCTGCCAGAAAGCCCCCCCAATGACTGCTTTATATTAGCCTATAATCCTCATTGCACTTTATGAAATATAAAAAAGCCATGAAGGATGTAATAGTAACTCTGTGGAGGACGTGTAAGTATTTATGAAATTGTTAAGAAAATTTGGGAAATTTTGTAATATGAAATCTGTATGTACAGAAATAGCTTATGCAATTTTATAATATGAAATTGATATGCTCATTGATTTCATTATACAGAGCTGAAATATTGCTGATGCTTATTTCTACTTTATAGAAACCCTTCCATTGGATGAACTGATACAATAATAATTTGCGATCTTCACAAAAGAAAAGAAGTTATTTTCCTTCTCCTGAAGATTTGGAAAACGTACCTTAACGTTCGAGAAGTGAAAGTATTTTTATATTACGTGAAAAGAGACATTTTTGAGAAGTGAAAGTATTTATTACACTACCTTATAAGAGACATTTGGGAAGTGAAAGTACTTTGAGTTTTTCCTCGGTTATGAAATGTGATAAATTCATTGATGTTTATTTGATGTTATATGATGAAATATGAGCATTTATACAATATAGAGAACTAAATATGAGAGATTTTTGTTCTACTTTTGAGCCTATGCCCGTGTGTGACGCGCTTCTCTGGTTGGTTTAATGGACTTATGCCAATGAAAAGATGATATAATCCACAGCCCTGTCCATCAGTATAACAGGGGCAATGGCCAAATAAAGGTTTCTCTGTGGCCATGTCCCTGCTAGGCCAGTGGGGGCACAGGGACGCTGGCATAGCATTCAGTGCTATGTTCCACTGCTATGGAAGGCTCGCAGGCGAAGCCACCCCTCCGCCGGGGCAAATCTGCCCAGAAACACCCAAGCTGCTTCAAGTGGTGGTTCAGTCTACACACACACACACACACACACACTTTGGATGGAGCTGTAAAACCTTTCTATTGCTTACAAAAGAAAAGAATGAAAGAACTGGGAGACAGCCACACAAAACAGATGGAGTGCAATAAAAAGGATAAATGTAGTGTAGGAATGATCCAGAAACCACAATTGTAATGTTAATTGTGTGGGGCCTGGGAATAGCTCATGCTAGCATGAATTCCAGTGGTTCACAAAATGAAGGAAGATGATCTTAGCTCAGTCCCTATTACAACTCTAACTCACTCCTGAGAAACTAATTGTGCAGGAGACAAAGCTAAAAAGCTTCTTGCCATTCATACAATACTGCTGAAGCCATCAAGGAGTAGAAAAAGGTCACAGATGATAACACTGCACATGAGTCTGTAGCATGACGATGATACAAAGGCCCTGGCTGCCGTTTGGCAGGGCCTCTTCCCTGTCTTATGCAACACCAAAAGAATTAAAAAATAATGCTCTTCTTCATTCAACAGAAGTTGTCTCTGTGCTACAGCACTAGCTTTGCAAGCCCACATCCATTTTAAGAACTCACGAAGAAAACAACTAAAAATTTCACAAAGATAACTGGATAATTCAGTGTAAGAGACATGTGGATAAATGTGAGCTGTTGACAAACTGTTATGACTACAGTGACATGCCTGTCTTTCCCTGTACTAATCATGTGGTACATTCTGGACCTTTGGAGTCTGACTCAGTGGAGCCAAATGCTGGTGCTAGAGTCTTCAAAACATTTAGGATGAGTTATCTCCATATTGTTTTGATTTCTACAAAGGAGTGAATGGCAGCACATATATCTTACAATGCTACATTGCTATCCCCACACCAAGCCTGTGAGGTAGGTTAGACTGGCAGAAACTGACTGCTGCAAGGTCAACTAGTAAACTTTAGAGCTGAATGGGGATTTGAATCTGATTATCCTGGTCAGAATCTGGCTGGGGCTCGACATACCGTTTTACATGGGTTTCTGTAGTCAATCACTCAGAGTAATTGAGTTCTGTAGTTAGTAGATCTTAAACACTCAGGCTCATTCCGCACATGCAGAATAATGCACTTTCAAACTGCTTTCAGTGCTCTTTGAAGTTGTGCGAAATAGCAAAATCCACTTGCAAACAGTTGTGAAAGTGGTTTGAAAACGCATTATTCTGCGTGTGCAGAAGGGGCCTCAGTCTTTCTACCCTTATCTTACAAAAGTAGTAAACTACACTTTGAGATCTTATATTGGGGATTGCTAGGAAACCACAACAATATTGTCCAGATTCCCAAGCATTGATTTATGTAAAACAAAGTTGGGAGGGAAGCAAGGCTGGCCTGGGAAGTCCAAACAGCTCTATATCCCACTCCCTGTCATGTCCCTGATGGAGGAGGATTTGCTGGTGAAAGGCCTGGCAGTGGCCATTGGAAATTCAAGACCACACAACTAATGTGGGCTCACAGAGGAAACCACACCATTTGTCCAGAGTCTTACTGGCAAGAGGCTGTCAGCAAATGGGAAGGCAGGAAATATGAAGAAGGGAGGGGGATAAGGACAGGTGGGTAATAAAGAGAGAATGAAAGAGGATGGCTGGTGGGTAATAAAGAGAGAATGAAACAGGAAAAAGGGGAGGGGCTATCGGTGTTGGTAGGGAAGGTATTCCCCCATAGAGTTCTTGGTGAATCCTAGAGGGTTGACCTAACATGGTGTCATCACTTGTGGTTTCACACTGGAAGTGATGCGCATGTCAGCACAATGCCAAATTGTTTGTTCCTGCTCTCCAAATTCTCCTACCAGGATGGTAGTTAAACTTGGCAGTAGGGTAGCTGGGGGGCAATGACATGGGGTGTACCATTGGCAATGGCATGACACCACTTCTGGGAAAAGCCTGGAATAGTACAAAACAGCAGAATTTCTCTGCTTCCAAGAGAAGACTTAGATCATTTCCAGGTTTTCCCAAAAGCGTCATCACACCATTATTCTGAAGGCCATTTTTTTTTTTAAAAAAATTTTTCCATGGCTGCCCAGAGAAGCAGTGGGAAACAGGACCTGAAGGTAGGAGATGTCCTACCACAGTGGGGGCTTGGCAAGCTTATTCGGAAACCCTACAAGCTGACAACACTATTTCTGCCAGAATGTCAAGAAGAAGAGATAAGCCAAGTTAAAGTAGAAGAAATCTGGGTGGAGAAAAAAATGTTTTACCTCAACTTTTCACCACCATGGCATTCACCACCATGGCATGGCATTCCTTTTAACTGGATCAGGGAAATCATGGCTGTTCGGGGGGGGGGGGGGTTGGAGGAGGCCAAGAAATACAGCAATCATCAGCAGTGGCGTAGCAGGTTAAGAGCTCGCGTATCTAATCTGGAGGAACCAGGTTTGATTCTCCGCTCTGCCGCCTGAGCTGTGGAGGCTTATCTGGGGAATTCAGATTAGCCTGTGCACTCCCACACACGCCAGCTGGGTGACCTTGGGCTAGTCACAGCTTCTCGGAGCTCTCTCAGCCCCACCTACCTCACAGGGTGTTTGCTGTGAGGGGGGAAGGGCAAGGAGATTGTCAGCCCCTTTAAGTCTCCTACAGGAGAGAAAGGGGGGATATAAATCCAAACTCTTCTTCTTCTTCTCTTCTACTTGCCCCTTTCATCTTTAAATCTACACACCCTTGATTTATGACATGTACCTTCTCCTCAACAGAGGATTTTGCCAACATACTGAAAAGACATGATACAACAGAGGTGGGATCCAGCAGGTTCTCACAGGTTCCCAAGAGTAGGTTACTAATTATTTGTGTGTGCCAAGAGGGGGTTACTAATTGATGATTTTGCCACGTGATTTTTGCCTTAGTTACGCCCCTCCTCTCAGCAGTAGCGCGCAGAACTTGAAGCAGTCTAGCGCCCAGGGAGGTGCACCGGACGTGATGCGGGTGGCAGCCTCATGCGCCATGCGCGCCAAAGATTCAAGCTTTCCTGCCCAAGGACTTGGTGGTGCAGCAGCTGCTGCCCTTGCTACACAGCCCCCCGCCCCAGGGAATGCCCCGCCTCCTTGGAATGCTCTGGCCATGCCTCCATCGCAAGCCCAGCCTCCAGCTCCAGCTCCAGCTCCCTGTATTGGCGCTACGCCACAGTTTGAATTCCACCACTATGGGAACCTGTTACTAAAATTTTTGGATCCCACCACTGTTATAACACAGTGCTTGAGTTGGTTTGTGAGACAGCAAGTCCTTCAGGCATTCTCCTCCTGAACGATAGGCAGTAAAGAAGATGCTATCTTCTCCTGCGTAGGGAGCCCCCCTTCACTGCACAAGATCCTGTCAGGACAGGCCTGTTGTTTTCATTCCCCCATCCCTAACAGAAAGATTAACTTCCCCTCCCTCAGCCTCTTCTGTGGGGTTGGGACTTTTGCCTTCCTCAAAATTTGCCTACACAGCTATTGAAATCACAGACTTGCCTTATGATGCTGAGTCACAACATTGCACAGTCTTTGTATGTGACCACAGCTTTTACCCAATTTATCATGTTCCATCCTTGGGGGCTTGCCTCCATACTGAAAAGCCAGTCCCAAAGTTGTAAATATTTATCCTTCGTTTCCATACATGGCACTGCATATAGCAATTAGAAAACATACTCACTTCTCCATAAGCACAGCAGGTTGAGATGGACTGCTTTCTTGTGGCTTATGGAGTGTCTATTTTGTGTATTTCCTGCATTTTGCTGCTAAAGAGGGCAGGCATTCCCTGAGTACACAGAGGGCTTGTGAGAATGCAATGCGAGGATCTTTGTTATGAATCTTCAAGTCTAATCTCATTCAAAAACTGAAAGCTCCTAGATAAGCCCATGATTTAGACTTGTACCAAAACTCTTCAAGCCTAGGTTGGGGCACTTTGCCATTGATAAACTGTGAACTAAGTCAGGTCATGGCTGGCACTTACTTCCCAGCTGAAACTGCTAGAAATGGCTGATTAACAGGAGAAAGTAGGTTTGGTTGCAAGCAACGTGAGGAGCTACATTGAATGAGCAGTAATGGATGTGCAGCATCCCTTATTATTTCAGGAGGGTACAAATCTGCGTATTTCCAGACAGAATAGAATGGGAAACTAGCCTGTGCTGGAATGCTGGTCTGAGGGTTGGTGGGAACTATATTCGTTTTCAGAATTTCAAGCACAAGTACAGCTTCTTCAGAAACAGTCACAGAGGGAGCGGTCTTTGTTAAATTGTTGAGGTAGAAAATATTTTTCCTCAGGTAGCATTTGGGGTAGCAGAATAGAAGCATCCTATCTCTATTAAGCCCATGCTGCCAACATATGGGAGAAAGTTGTACTTTTATGTCATCTAGAAACTGGCAGAAAAAGTGTCATACTATACAGTGATGGCCATGGGGGATAAAACAGTGCAAGTCCTCCTTTCCTGTGTGTGGAACAGTGGACTTTTGGAACTCAGTGGTTTTCTTGCTATTATGACAGGAGAATTAATTTAGCCTTCTCAATAAGATTACACTACAATATTTTGCCATTTCGGGAACACCTTTTTATTGCTGTTTGCAGGCTGCGTGCCCTTCCCTTCAGTCCTGTTTTTTAAATTTTTTAAACTGCTGACAAAATTCTCATACCTTGGCAGCTCAATCCACCTTATGTGCTGGTATTCCCTTCCATTGTGTTAGCTATTGCTCTTGGCAATCATTGTGTTAGCTATTGCTCCTGGCAATCATCCCTCACAACATAAAATGCATACTTTCTTTGATTATTTTAGTAAGTTCCTAAAAATACTAACATGGAAGGCTTTTTAAAGCTTTATGAAGCCAGGAAGACTTGACTGTGTGAGAAAACTGATCTCTCTAGCCTGGTAATGTGGTTTTGACTATAGTCAGTTCTGCACCCTTACTACTGCTGTCTCCTTTTTTGCAGTATGATATTCAGAACAATAGTTATCACATTTATATTTTGTCCTATTGGCAAGGTACTTAAGGGCAGTGTACTTGGGCCCACCCATAGTATTCTCACAGCAACCGTGTAAATTGTTGATTAAAGCAACAGGTCCAAAAACTAGTATCACAGGTTTCTTTGATGCAAACTGCCTAGTTGCTGTTCCGCACTGGCTCTCATGGATAACACTGCTATGAGATTTCTGATTTTTAAAAATGTTTTGTTTCTAATAATCCTTATCATTATATTATCAATGACAACAAGATCATGGTACTCAAGGAGCTATTTGGAGTAATTCCAACCCCATGCAGATTGCAAATAAAATTGGTGCCATATTTCCCAACATAATAACTTTGTCCATTAACTGGGATAAATTCTAGAGAGGTCTCTTTCTGTTAAAGTCAAAGGCTCAATTCAGAACAGATTTTGTCCACGATGGGCACAAAATGTTGTGCAATAGGCTGAGATTGGAAAGTTCAACGAGCCCCAAATAGTTATGATATTTATATATGGATGCCTTCATAAATTGATGTTAGGTTCTATCCTGGCAGTCAGGATTCTTAATCAGTTTAATCCTCCATGAGAATCCCAATTTCTGTCAAAGAATCTAATCTGCTTGTTAAGATACCCACTTACAATGGAAAGGAAATATTGTGTCTGATGAGAGAACATCAGGAATGCATTTTTAATTATTACTCAAAATTGCTTGAAAGCAATAACGGGAGAATGACACTGAAGAGTATCTCAACAATACAAAACTTGCTGCAGCTATCTCAAGTGAAAAAGGATATAATGAATAGCTCACTATCAACAACGGAATTAGCAGAAGCTATAAAGCAAGTAAAGTTAAATAAAACTCTGGGACCAGATGGATTACCAACATCTTATTATAGTGTTTGCACAACTATTAATGGAACCACTCCTAGCAACGATGAATGGGATTCTACAGAAAGGAAAGTTACCAGATACATGGAGACAGGCTAATATAACTGATTCCAAAAGAGGACCAAGAATTACCGGTAACAGAGATTAAGAACTATAGACCAATCTCACTCTGAAGAATAACTACAAGTTGTCTGCAGCGATTTTGACAAGAAGGTTAAGAGGTGTCTTAAAAACTTTTAACATAAGGAACAGAGTAGCTTCTTGCCAAAGAGTCAATTGAGAGATAACATCAGAAAATTTTTAGATGTGATAGTAGACTATAATGAGAAACATAGCAGCTCTGATCTTTCTGGATGCACTGAAATCATTTAACATTTCATGACCATTTCTGTGAAGTGCATTGGAAAAAATGGGCTCTGGAAATAATTTTTTGGAAGGTATAGAGGCAATCTATACTAAAGGAGAAGCAGTGGCGTAGTGGTTAAGAGCAGGTGTACTCTAATCTGGAGGAACCGGGTTTGATTCCCCGCTCTGCTGCTTGAGCTGTGGAGGCTTATCTGAGGAATTCAGATTAGCCTATACACTCCCAACACATGCCAGCTGGGTGACCTTGGGCTAGTCACAGTTCTTCTGAGCTCTCTAAGCCCCACCTACCTCACAGGGTGTTTGTTGTAAGGGGGGAAGGGCAAGGAGATTGTAAGTCCTTTTGAGTCTCCTACAGGAGAGTAAGGGGGAATATAAATCCAACTCTTCTTCTAAACAATACAGTAAAATAGTTGTAAATGGGGAAATATCTGAAAAATGTGAGATACAAAAGGGAACTAGACAGTTCTCTCACCATTGCTTTTCAGTGATTTTAGAGATACTTAATAGAAATATAAGAAGTGATGACCAAATAAGGGGACTGAAAATAGGTAAACAGACATACAAACTGAGGGCTTATGCAGATGATGTGAATTGGAAGACCCAATTCAAAATGTGGAAAGACTGTTAAGTAAAATAAAAGAGTTTGGAGAACTGACAGGCTTTAAATTGAATAAAATGAAAACATTAGTTAAAAATATGGATCAAAAATCACAATTAAGACTAACAGGTATCTGGTGGTAAAAATATTTGGGAGTGTGGTTAACCTATGAGAATTGTATGTTGTACTCAAAAACTATATTAAAGTGTGGAATTATATGAAGATTTACTGAGATGGAATAGAATTAATTTATTTTTATGGGGAGAATATCGGTGATAAAAAGGAATGTTTTGCCAAGAATGCTGTTTTTATTTCAAGCCATACTAATAATTATTTCTGCATTATGTTTCAAACAAAAAGACAGAAGTAATTTTATTTGGCAAGGTAAGAAACAAGAATCAAACAAAAATATTCAGGATGCAAAGGAAAGAAGTTTCTCGTAGCCAAATCTAAAACTGTATTTTGAACGCATTGGTATGAACAAGGGAAAGGGTGATGTTAAACAAAAGCAGGATTTTAGACCTACAGGGTTTTGACAGAAGATTTGGGTGGCTGTGGTATAAGATGGATATCTGTGGTATGAGAGGGTGAAAATGCACAAAGATTTTTCTAATCATTATGTTAGAATAACTCTTTGGATTTGGTTGAAATATAAAAGATTCTTACCATCATTGTCTCCAATTGAAGCTTTTACTAGAAAAGAAGTAAGTATGCAAGAAAAATGGCCTACCTACAGAGAATTGTTGAACTTCCAAGATGTCAAATGTCATCTTTAAATTTATGAATGATTTAAAAGCTATAGTCAAAAACTGGTTCCATTACTGTCAACTTCTACATACTTTTAGAGCTGATCACAAAAATATGGGTTTTACCACACAAATGACAGAGTTTAAGTGTAACTTATGTACAAATGATGACAAACTAATTACCAAAATGTTTAAGATGTTGCTGAAATGGGATGCAGAACATGAGGTAGTCAAGACTGTAATAATTAAACAGGCCAGGAAAGTTTGTAGAAACATTCAGATGGAACAAGTGGGAGAAGTTGCAGAACAACGATTTAAAGTTCACAGCATGTCATAACAAGAGAAAATTATTACAAAATGATATACAGATGGTATTCGGCACCAAAAAAATTGGCAAAGATATAAAGGTTTGTCCAATAAGTGTTGAAAACATCAACAAGAAGGGTCTCTCTTTCATATATGATGGATATGTAAAAAATCTAAATCCTTTTGAGATATATTTAAAAAAATACAAAAGATTCTGAAGACAACAATTATGTAGAAACCAGAGACCTTATGGGAGAAGATATTCCAAAACAATATAGAACACTCTTACGCATATGACTACTCTATATGGAAGTACTCTATATGCACAAAAATTGATAGACAATAAAAGCCAGCAAAGAAGGACTAGATTCTGAAAGACACAATATATGCAAAAATGACAAAGTTGACATTGCTACTAAGGGACAATAATATGGGCTAATTTTTTTAGAAAATTGGAAACCTTTCTCGGAATACCTTTTGAAAAACTATTCAAATAAAGAAACAAAGCAGGATTTGAAAACTAAAAGAAAACAGCAACATATATTAGAATATTGGTAAAACAAAAATTAAATTACCAATTTTTTTTCTTTTTAAAAATCGTATGGATGAATTTAGAATTTTCATTCAAAGATGAGATAATTGGGAGTCACTATAAATGAATAACGGATTGCATTTGGTTACGTTTTAATATTTTTTTCCTTTTTGATTCTTCACTGTTGTTGTTGGTGTCTATGTATGAATGTGTTTGTTTTTATGAGAAAATAAAAAATATTAAAAAACCCACCAACAAATAGATGTTATGTGTATGTGGAGTTATTTGAAGACTACAACAGTAAACTAGATCCAGTCAAAAAAATAAAAGATTATATCAGAGTGAGTGTGAATCACACTTAACTGGTGATTAATTGGCAAAGTAAAATAAATAATGTACTTCAACAACAGTTTTTTTCTGTTCCCTGTCATCTGATTAGTGGTGAGGATGGATCAGATTAACCGCTGACATATTCTTCTAAGAAGAGCCTTTTTTGTTTATTTCTCTATCTCAACAGCACATGGTACATCTTGAAATATTAAGTATTGTAATACTCTAGAAAGTGCAGACTAGTAATTTCTTCAACATCCTTGCAACAGCCCTGAAACATTCTTTCCTGATGTCAACACATACATGAAAATCATCCATAATGAAGAGTTATAGGGAAATTGAAACCTTGCTCACTTGTGATATTTTTGCTGTCCTTAATTAAAGGCATTATTACACTATACCTGCGATAGTGTGACAATTACAGTCTGTGAGGAGCTAGTAGTAGTAGTCAACATAATAAGGTATTTAATGAGGCAGAAATACCTATTCTGCTTACCCTAACCAAGACAAAAACCTAAATTAGGCCGAACTGTTCTCTATGAAACCTTATTCGGGAGATTTAAATGTCAGTCTATGGTAGTCTGTGGTGCCTCTGTTGGTTTATTTTATTCGTTCTGTGGGTGGACATGACAGCTTTGCTGAAGCTTGAGGGCATAGCTTGTCCATAACATGAAACAACAGCTCTGGAGAAGATGATCAGTTTCCAAGGATAGCTGTCTTGGTCTGAAGTAGAAGAGTTATATCTCAAAAAGATATGACTGCTGATAGCTTATCCCCTCAAAATCTTGTCTCTAAAGTTCTACTGGACATGAATACAGCTTTGTTATCAGTGTTTTCTTAGGATATGTAAATGTACATTCACATGTAAATGAGGTACAGAAGGCCAACAGAGCCATTTTAAAATTGATTGCACATTCTAGCTACTGATTAGTTTTCCTTTGCATTATGGTTGCAGGAAATGCAACAAGATGTGAGAAAACTCCCCTCCCGCTTACTGTGACAAAGCAAATGCAAAATGGTTCTAAAAGCTTAAGGGTAATTAGATTCTACAAATACTCCAGGGACAATAGGTTTGTTTTGTTGTGCCTACAAAATATTTGGTTGAGCTCACAGTATCTCACAGATACTCTGGGACAGTCAGGGTTTAAAGCTTCAAGTCAGGGAGGCCAATGACAAACTCTCCAGCAAATGTTAAAAGATCAAAAATCAGTTTTCTGCAACTGGTTGAAAACATACTTGCAAGTATTCAACTAGTATTAGCAGGGAAAATGAGCTATTTTAGTATCATCTGCAGAGCATCTGAGATCAAGAGGTCTTAAATAATATCCTTTCCAGAATATCTCTTTACAGCTACATAACAAGAAGGTAAGGGAAATGTAGGTGATGATTCTGGCAATTATTATAAACAAGAAATCAAACCCAAGAGAAAAAAAGGGCTAAAAGTGTCTATGGCAGGAATATATTTGAAGTTGTATTAGAAAGCACGCACTCAAAAAAACCCTCAGACCAACGTCAACAAACTCACACTGAAATGCAGTGGAAGATGCAGTTCTGAAAATTCTATTTCTAGAAAAGAACTGATATGAAAAACTAAAGCACAGAAATCAATGTTCTCTTCAAAGGCAACCTACAGCCCCATAAATTCAATGGGATTTACTTCCTTGTAAGGAAGTTTGGGATTGTTGCAGGCACAATAGCCCCTGGTATTAATCCAGACATTCCAGAAAATCAATCCCCATCTTTTGCTTTGTAACTGTATTAAATAAACAAGTGATTCTACTATCCAAGCAGTCTCACTATGTTGAAGCCTACATTAAGGGAAGGGGTCCTTCTCCTCATATCAAAATGCGGTTTTCCAATTTGTTTTTTTCAAAGCCAATGTGAAACAATAGCAAATCTCTTGCACGCATTTATGGAGAATACATGAACGTTTACAAACTGGCAGACAGTACACAAGGAAGTTTGAACTTGAATATGCCTTCTATAAGTAACCAAGACTTCAGAATGAGAGGGTTAAACATAATGAAAATAAATGTACAAATTAGTTTTCCAGGTTGCAAAGAACATTGCTTCTTATGGGTCTACTACGGGGCTGAGAGAATGAATTCCAGAATTACTAATCGGCAAACTTACTTGGAAATAAAAACCCAAACTTGCTTCTGAGAAACTATTTAGGATTGTATGGCACAAGCAATGCAAGCATCTCTGTGTTGTTCTTTTGTTGAAAGAATATTGCAGAAGGGTACCCAGAACAGGATTTCATTATCCTTGTTGTGGCAATAGATTGATAATGCTTAAACCCAGAATGTATAAAGGCTTGTGGATAGGGCTGCCCCATAAAGGCTGTGCTACCATACTGAATCTGAAAGGAGCACCCAAGCATTCTTTGCAGCTCTTGGGTTACCTGCTACATTGCGAGGGATTCTAGGAGTCTTCTCTCTAACTGCATGCTGTTTCTTTGAAACGCCAATATTGTGACTTCCTTACTGTTTGAGTCTGAATGTGTAGTTGGTTCAAAGACCACTCTTAGAAGACTACCTTTCTATTTCTCTGCTCATCCCTCTATGTCCCCTTTTCCTCTGAGGAAACTGAGAAAGGGGTAAAATATAATTTTTTCTGGTGAGCATGGGAGATTTGTGAAACAACTACTTGCTAATTTCTTCAGAAAGAGTTGAGTCCAATGTGAGTGAATTTTAAGGTACCATAAGTGAAGCCATCTTTATTTGCTGCAGGGTTCCTCTCTGCTTAAGGATGAAACTTTGTACCTTCTGCTGGATTTGCTTTTCTAAAAAGATAAGAAAAATTTACTTCTACCCAACCGTCTCCCAGAGAACTGGGCTCAAGGAGGCTTACATCCTCCTTGAATTATAAAATATGAAAATAATAATATAAAAATACAGCTTGTGTTTAAAAAATAACTTACACTAAAACCCTTAATTACTAAAAAAAGACAAGGTGTTTGTCCTTGAGTACCGATAAGGCAGTACAGAGTAGAAATCTGACTAACCCTCCCTGTAGCTTCAAGCAGCTAGATGCAGTTTCCAAGTTGCCTGTAGTCAATATTTGTTTATGGCTATGATATAATTTTTTTCTGCCCTAACAAGACTGGAATTATGGTAACAGAAGTAAAATACGACCCAGAATCCCTTGCGGCTGGCCAAAGTTTTCTGGTTTTAACATAGGTCAGGCAAGACATACACACTACCAAGATAATTAAAGAACCCAGTTGATGTACAACCCTTTGTTTCTGTCTGACAGATGATTTCTCTAAGAAAAGGAGATTAAAATTCCAAGTGCAAGCCGGTAGCTTTTTGTAACAAGGTTTGATATCATGTTTAAGGGAGTTTATGATTTTTGCTGAAGGTTTGCTTAAAAAGGTTATATATTAGGACTAAAACTGTTTTTAGAGAATAGCTATTCTATATATAGTTTAATAAATATATTAATATGATTTATATAATATATTCTTGATTATGAATGGAGAAAACTATGTTCTTTGTGCCTTTGAAAGTTGATAAAGCCTGTGCTTCACACAGTGTTTTAGAAAAAGCCTAGTTGCCCAGGAAGAATTGGGAACCTGCCTGAAGACTCCCACTGAGATTTAGCTACACTCCCTATCTTGATATATTACATAAGATCAGGATGGCCAGAATGGAAGAGAATTCTTAGATGGTTAATTGGAAGTGCTATATTGAAGTGTAAAGTTTCATCATGATGTATGTGACGTTTATGGTTTTGTTTTGAACAGAGATGTATTCCTAGCTTTTTCTTATATAAAAAGGAATAACTTCATCAGTCCAGTCCTCTCCTGTTTGCCACTAGAATCTCTGATGAATAAAATTTATTAACTCAAGCCTCTAGTCTTCAGGCATTCCTCACCTTCCCCTGCCGGGAATAAAAAGGTAGCTCACCGAAGTTGCTTTGGGAGCAACAGTTTGTCATTCAAACTATATAAGTTCCATGTATAATGAACTTAGCAAAATTTCCCTTGTCTACAAGTTGCTACATAGACTAGGCAAACTTCTCAAATCCAGTTTTTAATAAAGGATTACTTTAATAGCTGTTTTGTTTGGAATCCCCTGTTGGAATTTGCAGTAAATGTCCCTGCCACCAGGCATCTTCTTCCAATCATCCTTCCCTGATATGCAGAACTTCTGCAATCAGACAGTGCTTAACATAGATATATTCTGCATGTGTTCAGAGGGACTTTAAACTGAGTAACCAGCTTCTGCCTTTTCCCCCTTAAAGTTCTTCTCTCCTTATTGCTGAAGCCCAAAAGAGAGGACATGAGGCCAATCCACACCTAATGCCTCGCAAGCTCTTGGGGCAGAGCTGAAATTCCGCGGTCACTGAAAACTACAGGCTTCCGTGCAACGTTCCAACTCAAAGGGTTCCCTTGCACCCTCTGCGAAAGGCAGTAGAAGCCCTACTTAATGGCATCTGCATAGGCTGAAGGCAGTGCACTCGTCCTTCGTGGCGTATAGTTTGCTTGAGGACATCCAAGTGTCTCTAGCAAGACTTGCACCGCGATTTTCCCTCGCACGTGCTGTAAGTTTAAGTACATCGGAAAAAGTCCGTGGAGGTAGAAACACTCAGTGTGTGTCAAAGCAAAATTCACTACATGTAAGCATTCCAGAAGAGATGATTCACTGGGACGTCTGTTTAATCTGGTTAGCGATCACTAATTTAAGCGTAATGTCTCCGATTTATGACATTAGTCAACATTTGCATCATTTATTCCACTGAGTCACATCCAGTTTCCTTCTTTTGATTTTGCAATCCAAACGACAACCTCGCGGGAAGCCTTGCAGTTTTATCATACTAGCAAGAGTTCAGGGAAGAATATTTAACTCTTCCTCCACGTGCCGTTTCATCTAGTTTTCTCATATCGCCTCCTGACCGCGAAACACAACATCTCCCCCTTTTTATAGGTTAACAACAGGTTGAGGGGAGTGAATGGCTACCAGGCCCGACCTCTGATCAGATACGGAGCTCCGATAGGTTGCATGCAAAATACCTATCCCGGCGGATTCAGCAGCGTATCTGCTGCGTAAGAAGGTGATTTGGCTCGTGTACAACAGTCACTCGGGAAATGTGGACCTGAAGTGCCGTCAAGTCGCTTCCGACTTAAGGCAACCCCATCAATCAATACCCTCCGAAATGTCCTATCGCTACCAATCTTGTTCAAATGTTGCGAACTGAGTTTCCCTTATTAAGACGGCAACATGTCGGTCTTTTTCTGCTGCCTTCCGCTTCTGAGCCCCGCTCAGCAAAGCAAATAAACCTCAAAGAAAACTTCCAGACCGCTCGGGCTGCCGGTCTTGAGGGTTTCTTCGCCCCCTCTCCCTTCTCTTCCACGGGGACCCGAAGCGGTTTACAACATTCCCCACCAGCGCCTCAGCGACGCCAACTCCGGCACACCTTCCTCCACAGCACAGCTAGACAGCAGGGGTCGATATGCACGGGAGGCGGCTCTTCCTCCTGCTCCCGGGCGGGCCAGGTTGTGGCTGCTTGGCGACGTGTCGCGCGCCCGCCTTGAGCCCGCGGGCTTTTTGCCCGCCTGCCTCTCCCCAGCCAGGCTGGGAGTCTCCCTGGCAGGGAGGGGGAGGAGGAGGAGGAGAAGGGGGCGGGGGTCCCTGGCGAGGCGTGGCGCGGGGGCGGGGGCGGCGACCATCTAGGGCCCCTTTGTTCGGGCGGGCGGGAGGAGAGGGATTGCCGCCGGGCGGGAGTCTTTGTGAGGTTGCACCGACGGCCACGCTGTGAGTGTGAGGCTGGGGGTAGCGGGGAGATTCTTTGGGGCCTGGGTTTTTTTGGGGGGGGACTTCTCGGTTTTCCTGGGCTGGGGGGCTTCTTGCGTGGCGTGGTGGGGGACGCTCTGCTGCTAACGAGGAAGAGTCTTCTATTTTGGGGGGCCCCGTGTGTTTATTTGGTTTCTCAAATATCTTCCCGACCCTAAAAATTGGGGCGGGGCGCACTTCCCATAATCTGCATTTTGAGGAGTTTCATTTCTTTGTGTTACAATGCTAACGCTAGCCTTGTATTTGACGAGTGGAACCCGCAAAATCTTGCTGATCTGTAAGGGCTATAGGGCTCGAATCTAGCAAAGCTAACCCCATGTCCATGCCTGAAAACACAGTGCTTTTGCTTCGGATTAATTAACGGTTCTTTGATTTTACATCACAGACCATTAATGCTATTTAGAATCCCCATTCATAAAAAGAAGGGGTGAGGTGCTGGGGTTAAATTCACTTTGAAAGCACCTTGATTGTGTCTGTGGTAAAGAAAGAATGCTCATATGTTATTGGTGCCTCATAAACGATCCTGAGCATGTCCTTCCGATTAGCAAAGTAGAAGCCCATGTGGTGGTGGGTGCATGGGAGGCCCTTTCCCCAAATGACTCCTGCCCGCCTTGTATGTGGCTTTGTTTGAGAGCAAGATGCAATTAAGGAAACATGAGAGACCCGTTTCTGAGCTGCTGGTGGAATACTGAAAATGACATGCTGTGTCCTTTACCTAGGCCAGGAGACTGATGGTTGTTAATGGGATACAATTAGTTTTCTCCAAAAGGAATGTAAGTAAAGAGGCTGGATTAGAATGTATCTCCCCAGTTTATGATCCACCAACCCAGATGCAACCTACCAGGGACATATGGTAGTTTGCTTGGTGCTTTGATAGCATACCAGTTTCTGCAGCCAGTGTCTGTCACCAACAAAGGTCTTTTGGAAACCTTGGGTGGGCCACCATTCATGATTCACAGGCTGTCTTTGCAGTAGCGGGCAGTAAATGGTGAAACCTTATTTCGTATTTATTTTAAATAGTTGTACCTGACTTTTCTTCCCAAAGGGGACCTGGAGCACATTACAGCATTGTTCTCTACACCTTTGTTTTATCCTCACAGCTACACTTTTGTGAGGTAGGTTAGGCAGACAGGGAGTGATTGGCCCAGGGCCACTCAGCAAACTTCCTTATTCAAACCTTGCTTTTCAAGTTCCTAGTCTGACACTGACCACTACACTAGTCCTCACAGCTTGAATTTTGAAGGTACAGGGCACCACCAAGCCCTAAACCAGTGGTGGTGAACCTGTGGCACTCCAGATGTTCATGGACTACAATTCCCATCAGCCCCTGCCACCATGGCCAATTGGCCATGCTGGCAGGGGCTGATTGGAATTGTAGTCCATGAACATCTGGAGTGCCACAGGTTTGCCACCACTTCCCTAAACAGACATGAGAGTCACATTATCCGTTTTGCAGAGTGGATTCTGAATCCTCGCACTTTACCTTTTGAAGTTTCCTCTGTATTGCATTTGCATGTGCTTGCATCGTGCTAGTACACTCATGGTGGAGTTGGAATTGGCACCAGCTTCCCAGGAAATATACACTTGTTGGCAAACAAGAATTTGTGCCATGTAATTGACATAGCCCTTAGACAGGACACATTGTCCCGCAGCTTCCTGGGGAGGCCAGGCTTGATTATTGTCATGTAGCGGCTGCTCTGCTCCTTTAGCCTGGTGCTATGGCAAGTTCACATTCCCCTCAGCCACAAAGATCCAGACATCAGAACCAGCACAGGATGATTTGAAATGACCTGGCTGGGCTGTGGGAACTGGGGAGGCATTCCATTTTCATTCTTTGGCAGACCTTGCCTTCAAATAGTTCCCCTTTCTGAACCTTGCTGTGCCTCTGCATTCAGGCTAGCCCCTAAATTGGCTCTGCCCCAAAACTCTAGGCATATGGCCAGTATTGATCTGATTCTCAACTCTGTGTGTGTGTTGAATTGAACAAAGTCTTGTGCTGACTGAAAGGGTGGGTTAGTCCTGACTGACATTTGCGGAGAGAAGAATGATTTTCATAAGCTTCTTGTCACAATTTGCGATGCCCTTGCCACTTTCTTTGAATACAGATTTGTAAATAAACTTGTCAGCTGGTAACCTTCCCTAAGAATCACCTTCAGACAGTCAAACAAAGTAAAAGAGTTGGCTCTATTCTTTTTTTCCAGACTCACAGAGGTAGGAAGAGCATTTGTGGAGAATATTGTGGACTAGTGTTTTTTGTGGATGTACTTCTTGGGCTATCTCGCAGGGTGGTTGTGAGGATAACGTGGAGGAGAGGAAAATTAGACCACTTGGAGTCCCTGCTGGGCAGAAAAATGGGATGTAAATTAAGGCTGATTCCGCATGGGCCAAAAACAGTGGTGTGAAAACAGTGTGAAAACAGTGTAAACCCTTTTACACCGTTTTAAACCCTTTTACACCATTTTCACGCCTTTTTCACACTGCTGTTTTTGTCCCATGCGGAATCAGCCTTTGTAAATAAATAAGGCTGCTTTGCAAGGGTGAGGCTAAGTTGGCTGTTGGTACCATTACTGCATTACTTATCCCAAAAAGCTCTAACAGACTGATTAGCTTCCAAGCAATCCTAAATTTACCGTTCTCCTTTATTCTCAGTAGGTCCTCTTAAACAGGAGGCATAGGAGGAGATACTTTGGTCTGTACTTCCCACCTGGATGGTAGCTGCACAGGGATCCAACTGCCCTGGGATGGGAAGTTTCAGATCATGCATAGTTCTCATTCCTCTCAAGCCGCAAAGAGCTGGCTTGATTGCAGAACTTCCTGAGACAGTTTGAGTGTTCTTGCGTGCTTCAGTGTACAGAAAGTAGTATTCACAGAAAGTGCATTCATTACACCAAATACTTTAACTGCTGTGCTGTTCACATTGAGGGCTTCTCATGTTTCAGCCTTTTATTTGGATGTAGATAACAGAATACAACATATGCATTATAGTTCTTCAGATAGAGATATCTTTAAAATATATGCGAGAAAAGTGAACATGAATGGGTGAGGCTGTTGCTGTTGATAGCTGGTGCATGCATTTTCTATTCAACTACCTGTACTTGGATACAAACTGTAATATGAGGACATTAAAGTATTTATTTTATTTCTTTATATTTGTAACCCGCCCTCCCCCGAAGGGCTCAGAGCAGTGTACAACCAGCAACCAACAGACAGAACAAAACAACCATCCAAAGTAGGAAAGCAGCAGTACAGGCTTCTCGGAAGACCAGTGCGATTGTTCAGAGAAGTCCTTATCTTGTTTATGAGAATGCTACAGGCACCGGTCCTGCTCTTCCCCTTCCTAGGATGCCTCTGTCCATCTCTGAGACCGTGACAGTTTAAGGCAGGGGTCCCCAAACTTTTTAAACAGGGGGCCAGTTCACTGTCCCTCAGACTGTTGGAGGGCCGGACTAAAAAAAACTATGAACAAATTCCTGTGCACAAATGATTGTAAAATGTTTGATTTCACCTTTCAGCCTTTCTGTCATGGTCTGTTTTTAGAACAGTGACCAAAGTATGTCAAGTACAGGGTGGGCTCCAAATATTGTTGGGGAGGCTGTGGAATACCTTCCCCTGTAAAAAAAAAAAAAAAGCAGAACTTTCCCAATGAAGCATTCCATCTAACCCAGGATTAGGTATCTTCCTGGGTTCTTCCTCCCTAGCAGCCAGCGAGTGATTCGCCAGCCAATGGGAGTGAGGCGGAACAGAAAGCCTGAGAGCAACACATGGATTATCCGAGAGGGAAGGGCGGAGCAGGCGTTGCCACATGTAAGGTTTCCAACTCTGGGTCAGAAAATGCATGGAGATTTGGGGGTGCCATCATGTAACTGCAATCAATGGCCGTTGTGGCCAGTTCCTCCTCTCCCTCGAGCCCCCACTGCACATGAATGGAGCCATCGCTGCCATGCCCGGCGGGCCGGATAAATGCCTTCAGGGGGCCACATTTGGCCCCCGGGCCATAGTTTGGGGACCCCTGGTTTAAGGGGAAAAAACCCTCTGGTGTTTTGTAATGTAGACTTTACTGAGTAAAATCATGTGGAAAAGGTGGGAGCAATATTCTATTGTACTGTTACTAGCATGTGTGTTTCTTTTTTTTATAATTTTTTTATTGTATAGAATATTTATACATTTGTTACATTTAGTATTTTTCTTTCATCTATACATTTTTTCCATTTTCACCCCCCTCCCCCCTTCTCTTTATTGATTTTTTTCATGCAAGCAGCAGAAGGTTCATTCTTCTTATTCTCTTGTTCCATGGCTCTTCGTTAAATCTGGCATCTTCAATCCATTCTTTATACACTGTCCATATCTTCTTAATATCTTCTATTTTTTTCTTTCCATAAAATATTTTTTGTCAGTCTTTCAAATATCTCTAGCTGTATTTGTTCCCATATATATTCCAACCATCTTGAAACTGTCCATTTTTTATTTCATTTCTCCTTCCAGCCCAACTTCAATACTAAGCAGGTGCTGCTCTTAATCATTATTTTATACATTGGTTCCAAACTTCTATTCACTCTAATGTCTGCCATTATCCCCACAATTAATAATTCTTTATTTACATCAATTTTTACTTTTACCAGTAGTTCTACATATTTTAAAATATTCTCCCAAAACTTTTTCACTACTTTGCATTCTATCCACATATGTATATAATATGCCTCCTTTTTCTCCACAATGCCAACACATTGGCATTAATCCTTTAATCATATATAGCTAGCTGTATTGTGGTTCTGTACCATTTAAGTATGACCTTTCTTTCTAATTCCACATATTTTTCAATCTTTATCTTCTTCATACTATCCATTATTCTTTCTATTTTTTCTTCATCTAAGAAATAATCTTTTTCCCATTTTTGTTTCAACGTTCTTATCATAAATTCTTTATCCTCTACTATATATTTGTAAACTACTCCTATAATCTTCCCTTTCATTGTTTCATGGAGTCTTAACCATTGATTCATTATACATTCACCTTTTATTCTATATCTCCTTAATTTTTTCCATAATCCTCTTATTGCCAGCCAATTCTCTCTCCCACCCAATTCTATTAAGTTTTGTAATGGTATGATTTCTCCTTCATGAACTAAATCTGATAGCATGTGTGTTTCTTTTGTTGTTGGTGTGAATTCACCTTTGCACCTTTGTATGCGAGTGTGTGATGTTCAGATAACTAGACAGCAGGGCTTGGGTTCTGCACCTTAACCACATCTCCAGCCACCGAAGCCCTCTTCCTCAGTGATTGAAGCATGGTGATTGAAGCAGGAAGCAGAGCAACTGGGCATCCTGCAGCCCTTCACCTTGGCCATGCTGAGGATAAGCATAGCATCAGCTTCTCCCTCAGGGCTGCTACTGGGTGGGTGCCTCCTTTACTTCAGGATACTATATTGTATGCGATCGCTGGAGCATCACGCCCATCCCAGCACTCCAGGATGTGGCATTCATCCAACCTCTGAGACAAGCCTTCAATGGAGGCAGTTGTGCCAAACCCCTGCATTCAGCCTCTGGGCTGTTGGATCTTTAAGGAGGCAGGGCAGGAAGCACCACCCATGCGTGGCATTTCCAGATACTTGGTTCCATAACTCTCACACACACACACACACACACACACACACACACACACACACACACACACACACACACACACACACACACACACACACACACACACACACACCAGCTTTGTCAAGCATCACTTATAAATTTGTGCATGTTGCGGTTATGTGTATTTTGTTTATGTAGCAAACTGAGCTGTGGACTTTTGAGGAGAGGGCCTTCATTGGCTTCCCAGGAACGGGCCTGTGATCTTTGAGGAGAGATGGGAGGGGAATGTCCAGTGTCCTCAGAAGTTTATGACTGGGAGGCTAGTTTTGGGGTGGGAAGGCTAAGCTGTGAGTCATCACCACTCATCTGATATTACACGGCACTGACTTTGTTTACCATGGCTTTTCCCCGTGGCAGCAAGTCATGATCATTGGCAAGGATTTTGCACATTTATCTGTATTATAGGCTTGCTTGTAAACGTAGGCTGCTTCCCACACAGGTGTTGAGCTTGCCTTGCTTTTTGAATTGCAGCTTATGGCCGGGGGGGGGGGGGGGTTCCACATAGCATCATCATCATCATCATCATCATCATCATCATCATCATCATCATTATTATTATTATTATTATTATTATTATTATTATTATTATTATTATTATTATTATTATTATTATTAATTAAACTTGCTATACCGCCCTATCCCCGGAGGGCATTAGTGTGCCACCCTCCTCCTTCTAGGCTTTTTACTGCCTCACATAAATTTTCCTCAAACCTTCTTTGGTATGATTGTATTGCAAGTGGGTTTGATCACTGTGCAGATGGGAAGCTGCATTTTCAGAGCTCATCTCCCATGTCGTCACCATTTTCCTTCACAACCACTGTGGCTCACACCCATGCAGTCTTTCTGCTGGCTTCTTTATAGAATTGGTAGTTGCTAAATCCCTACATCATGGGTATCAAACTCATTTGTTATGAGGGCTGGATATAACATAAATGACTTTGTCGAGCTGGCCCCCTGGGGGTGGGGGGTTGACTGCCTTGGCTGGTGAGCCCCCAAGAGGCTCCCCAGCCCAGATTGGCACTTGAGGGGGGTGGCTACCTCCGCTTGAGAGGGCTTTTCGAGCACGCGACCCAGCTGAGGCAAAGCCCCCTCAATCTGGTCTGGTGAGCATGGGATCACCAGGCCAGATTGGGAGTGAGTGTGTGCGCGCACGCTTCAGCTGGCTCACAGACCTGATAAGCCCTTTCAAGGGGCCAGATGTGTCCCCTGGCTGCATGTTTGACACCCCTGCCCCCACATTGTTATAACACTGCAATGATATAGCTAGTTCCACTTTTTAAAAGATGGGGAAAAACCCTTTGGTGGTGTGAAGGGGTGGGCGGGCACAGGAGGTGTACTCATAAAGTGGTTGGCTTTCACCTGTGTAAAAAAGGATTTGTGAAGCAGCCCTCATTTGCTGGCCCTTAAGGGGCTCAGTTGGATAGCACTGTCAAAAGGATTGTGACTAATTTATGGTTCACATTTTTTGAAGATGTGTGGAATTATGCTATGAATGACTGTTGTCCGTGGGTTTTGTGGACTCAAGTTGGGTGGAGTTGTGAGTTGTTTCTTGTCTAGGGCCCTTGGGAGTTAACAGGAAAGCTTATGATGTAACTTCTGCTGAACGTTCTGCTTACTCTGTTTCTGTGTGTTTGGCTGCAGGCCTGAGCTGAGCCAGGATGAGTTGGAGTTTCCTGACACGCCTCCTAGAGGAGATCAACCAACATTCAACTTTTGTGGGGAAAGTGTGGCTTACTGTACTGATCGTCTTTCGCATTGTGCTCACTGCTGTGGGGGGCGAGTCCATCTACTATGATGAGCAGAGCAAGTTTGTGTGTAACACCCAGCAGCCAGGCTGTGAGAACGTCTGCTACGATGCCTTTGCTCCGCTCTCGCATGTCCGTTTCTGGATCTTCCAGATCATCTCGATAGCCACTCCCTCTGTGATGTACCTGGGATTTGCATTGCACCGACTCTCACGTCAGCCCCCTCAAAGAAACCGAGCACCTGTGGTGCGCCGTGGTGCAGTCCGTGACTATGAGGAGAAGGAGGACAATGGTGAGGAAGATCCCATGATCTTTGAGGAGGTGGAGCCAGAGAAAGACATGAAGGTAGCCAAGGACCAGAGACATGATGGCCGTCGGCGGATCAAGGATGACGGGCTGATGACTGCATACGTGCTGCAGCTGCTGTGCCGCTCTACATTGGAGGTGGGCTTTCTGCTGGGGCAGTATGTTCTGTACCGTTTTGAAGTAAACCCCTCATATGTGTGCAGCCGGAGTCCCTGTCCCCACACTGTCGACTGCTTTGTCTCCCGTCCCACTGAGAAAACAATCTTCCTCCTCATCATGTATGCTGTGAGTGGCCTTTGTCTGTTTCTCAATATCTGTGAGCTGTGCCACCTGGGTGTGGGCGGGATCATGGATGCGTTCCGGAGCTCTGACAAGGATGCCAGTGTTGCTCACAGGCACCCCTATGCCCAAAAGGATCCCAGCGCACCCCCAACCTACCATTCTCTCAAGAAGGAGTCCTCAAAGAACCAACTAGCCAAGAACAAACTGGCCTATGGTGGAGAGAGCTTGGCCGGCATGGCCACTGAACGCTATGCTGTTCCACCGGGCCTCCCGAGTCATGAACTGGAACGGCTACGCAAGCACCTTAGGATGGCACAGGAGCACCTGGAAATGGCTTTCCACTTCCAGCCACTGGATACTGCCAGCCCTTCGCGTAGCAGCAGCCCTGAGTCAAATGGCCTGGCTGCGGAGCAGAACCGTCTCAACTTGGCACATGAGAAGGAAGGAGCAGCCTGTGAGCGGACTACTGGTGAGTTGGGTCGGCAGTGGGCTCTCCTCTGGCAGCTGGCTCTGCCATCCTGGCAAAGTTAATCTATTCCAGCCATGAAGAGCACGAATTTGTGATGCTGCCAGGCTCCATCCTAGCCACAAAGGTTAAGGGTGCTCTTAGCATGCAATGGTGTGTAATTGTGTTATTTGGGTTCTGAGGCACTGGATAGGTCAAACTGAATGAATGAGCCTTGGAAAGAACCATGTCTTTGAGCAATTTTGATCAGAAAATGGCTTGGATTAAAGCCACATATCTGGCCACTTATAAACAGTGGTGGCTGGCAGGAGGTGTAGTGGACACCAAGGAAAGCAGATATCCACACTTAGGGAGTGGTGAGGTTGAATTCCTGCAATGAATAAGTAGTATCTACTCCTTTTATCTCTCTGCATAGTTTGCCTAATACAGCTGCTCTGTGCAGTAGGCCAGGTACATTGATGTCCAGATGGTGCGTGTGTGCACTGTGGTACATACATACTGACTGACATGTGGTAGAGATGAATGGTGCTCTGGAGCTGTCACATAATCTGTAAAGTAGTTCTTATGGGTGGCACGGTAGGATAATTAGGTGTCCATCAGGGTGGAGGAGAAACCAGCATATGTGGGGGTACAAGACCTGTTTTTGAAGTCAGCATGAGAATCACAATCTACTTTTCCTCCCTTTCCCCAGGTCTTTGAAACACTGGGCCTCACTGGGCAGCTGCACAAATGACTACAGGAAGCGTCTGTGAGGAATTGGCAATGTGAATGTCTCGCTCCTAGCCTGAAGTTTGAAAATGCCCTGACAGTGTGGGTGGAACGGACTCTTGATTCCTGAGGAAAAAAGAAGGGGAAAGATACAAGTCTCAACATTTTTGGCCTTTGGGGGGTTGGGAGGCTGTTGTAGGACTCCGCTGGAATCCTAGCTCTGTGTATGTATGTGAATGTGTGCCTTTCTTTAAGGGTCTAAATGGGAAACTTATTTTTTTACTATGTAGAGTAATACTTCATAGAGGTGCTATTTTGCCCCCCTTCCCTGCTGGTTGTCTCCAGTAGGGGATGTCTTCCTTTAGGTGGGACTGGGTAGATGGGTACGTAGCTGGTTCCCCACTGTTCCTCATGGAGGTTATTGGAGACGCGGGCGGAGGAGAAAACAAGATGGGCACAACTTCCTGGATTTATTTACATCGCCAGGCACAAATATGGCATCCTCTTTCTTTTCTTCTTCTCCTCTTCCCAGATTATGAAAGCTATCGGTGGTTGGGCCAAAGATATCTCAGTTACATTCCAAGATGCCAGCTTCTGGACATCATTTGTCGTTTTGCTCTCTATAGGGTACTGTCCTGGGGTCCCCTCCCCCCATCCATTGGAGTGGGACTGCAGTAACATTTTGATCATCTCAGTGATTGATGTACAATGTATTTTTATTTTTGTCTTTTGTTAATTTTACTGGACTAGTTATGAAGTTTTGCTTTTTTTATACACATGCATATATATATATATTTGGTAAAAATCAGGAGATTGTTTTCTAGAAATTCTGAGTATCCTGACTTTTTTTCCCCCCTGCAGCCATAAAGGGGAAGGGGGTGGGTTGGAGGGTTTGTGTGACGATGTGGCAATGGGATGCTGCAGTGAGCTCCTTAAAACTCATCAGAGGAGTTGGAAAGTGAAATAGTTCCACGGATGCTATAATAATCTAAGGAGCTGCCTCGATCTGAGTCAGACCAGTGGTCTGTTTAACACAGCATTACCTTGCCAGGGAAAAGCAATGGAAGAGGGAAGAAGCAGGTGATGATTAATTATTCTGTCAACATGATAATGAGGATGTGGTCCCACCTGTCCCAGGGGATGACTTCAGGGAAGTGCCCAAGCCCTGTTCCTCTGAGAGCTCTTCGCTTGTGAGATGTGGAAGTTGTGAGGGATCAGTGAGGGCAGCAGGAAATGGGCGTTGGGCAGAAACCAGCATTAAATCTCTGATTCCCAAACTTCTCACTCACTTCACTTTTCAGGACTTCTAAAAGTATTGTGCGTCATTAGGGCCCAACTGCAAAGTACCTCCCCCTTAGGTCCCAGGAGGAATCTGACATCAGTTAATACTAAACACATTTAACATTACTCCAATCATTTGTGTCACATAGGCAGCTTAAAGGAAGAGAAAAAAAGAGAGTCTGTTTTGGACTTCATGGAGTGGTAGACCTGAGCTTGCCAGCAAGCGACCTGGAGTCTCCCGTAAGATCTCAGCCTGTTCCTTCGTCTCTGTCCTGGTCTTGTGACCCAGCTTCAAGGGAGCCGTGACTCACATTTAAAGAACCACTAATCGCAGGGTGAGAGGGAGCAGCCTAGGGAGGGTTCCTTTGGATGCCTGGAAGCTGAGCCGAGGAAGGAGGAGAAAATTCTGTATCCTATTGAGCCCCTCCCTTTGGTCTGAGGCCTGAGCAAGACCTCCAAGCTAAGAACCTCATCCTTCTGCTGGGCTGTTCTGCAGCGCCCTTCAGGCAAGGTGTTCCTAGGAAGTCTTTTCAGGCCTCTTCCCATTCCGAGCCACATGGTGCGTTTTACCAGGCTGTAGATTTCACATTTCAGAAGGAGGATCAAATGCTCGAACGTTTCCCTACATAAAACTTTTCCCACACACTAAAACTAGCAAGTATGTAAAAAGGCTGGCATGGAATCTGCTTCCTGGTGTACTAAGTTTGTATGGGCAAGGCGGGGAACCGTTGGAATATTCCTTTACCAGAAGTCTAAAAAGTATCACATGGGAGTTCTCCAGTATGAAGCTTCAACATTAAAATAGACTGAGACAGCTAGATTGAACTAGATGCTCTGTCAATGGGCCCTGGCACCAGTTTGGCATTCTCTTCATCTGTGCGTTGGATGTTCAAGCCCTGTAAGGGGAGTACTGTAGGTGCAGAGTATATTCTGGGGATTCTTTAAATCCTTATAGAAAATTGCTCTCTCCTTAATTGTATAGATTTTATAATTCTGTGTTTAAATCATAACCAATTGAATTAAAAGCATGTAGGCCTTTTGCTTTATTTAATCATGGCTGTAATATAAAAGCCTAAAGTTACTTTAATTAAAGAAAAGAGCCATTTTCTATAGGGTTTCAATAATCTCCAGAATATACTCTGCGCCTACAGAATGGTGCCATTGAGGACAAGAAGACCTCAAAGACAACATAGTTTAACATCTTCTTGATTCCAAAGGAGTTAGTTAGAACAGAGGGTATTCATCAAGGCTGTTACAGTTCTGGTTAGCAATAGGAAAGAAGGGCAAAGAGCAAAAGGCCTACATGCTTTTAATTCAATTGGTTATGATTTAAACAGAATTATAAAATCCATACAATTAAGGAGAGAGCAATTTTCTATAAGGATTTAAAGAATCCCCAGAATATACTCTGCGCCTACAGTACTGTCCTCATCCCTCAGTGCAGCTTGTATTAATGAAACATTATTGTACACTCTGCCTTTGTGGTGAACTGGACTTTGCAAAAGTAAGACAAAGAGAAGGATGAGTTCTGGGTTGTTCATCTTACTCATCTGAGTGGAGCATATGGAAGAGAAAATGACCCCAACCTCCTTGGATTAGACAGGGAAAGTGCTGGGCCGGATCCTATGAAGGGCAGGGATCTTCATCTGCTATGTAATATCCACAGGAAGGAGTAGTTTATCCTGTATGACATGAAGGCATTGCTAACTGAACCTGAGGGTGAGGAACTTTAATGTCTTGGATCTCAAAGCAGAGGCTTAGGGAAGATGTCTACCTGCTTTACAGCCCTCAGTCCTGACACCTGAGGCTCTGAATCGGTTAAATTGAATAGGTAAGCACCTTGATTTCCTGCCTCTTGATGGTAAAGAGACTGGATAGCAATGGGGTACAAAGTCAGAAGTGGAATGGTTTCAGATCTGTGCAAAAATTCTCAGCTCAGCCTGTGAAAACCCAACAGGGAAACAGATCAGATCTATGTATGTGTTTCTTCTCTCTGCCAATCACTGCTCTGTGTAAGGAAGCAGCATTGTTTCCCCCCCACCCCCCACCTTAATGTCTCTCAGGGAATGATGAGATACTTGAAGCAAGAAAGAGTACAAGCTGGAAATTAGCGGTTAGTAGTCACAATCAGTTAGTAGTCACAATCAGTAATCAGCAGAATCGGTTCACTGGTGCCCTCTGCTGACAAATCTTTGCATTTTAGCCTGGGAAATCAGACCATTATTGCATGCTTCCTCTAAAGCGGGCATGGTGCTGGCCACATGGGTGATGCTGCTCATCCTGTTTGTGTTTGCCTTGTCCACCTCTAGTCTGCCACTTACCCTGGTGCCCGCTGCCCATCCAACATTTGAGTGATTTGCATGGCCACACTTACAGACTCCTATTATTGAAACCAGGAATTAATTGTGCTGGTTCACCTTTCAAGCTGTCTCCAGCCTTTGCTTACCACAATGGATGATAACAGGATATCTAGGAACAGAATTTTTTCTAATGCGTGATACGGAGTTGTGTGATACGGAATTTCCAGACCGATACTTTTATTTAATTTTATTTTTTAAAGTTTATATAACTTAGAGCATTTTGGAAATATTAAAATGTCAAACATCTGATTGTGATACAAAGTTCAACAATGTAAGGGGACTCCCACATTCTGGCATGCACACCACGTACTGGTTGCAGGCATTTGATCGCTGCAAGCAGCAGGATTGGTAGACTTCTGGCCCCAGCAGCCTCTCTTTATCCTATTATGGGTGCTTTGACCAATAAAAGCTGAATCACTGCCCCATTTCTAATTTAGCTGCAATTTTCTTTCATAGACTGAATATTTACATAGTTTAGGATGCCTGTTAAAAATGTCTATGCCAGACCAAAGGACAATTAAGACTGGCCTGTGCTCCATTAGTTGCATCATGTGGGTGTCTGCCTGATAAACGTGTGCATGTTTTCTTATGGGTCTACCTTCCTTTTCCCTTCAGTTCTCTGATAGGAATGATGGTGATAGCAGGGGAGGGGCAGAAACCCTTCTGGTGCCATGGTCATACAACCCCCCTTCCCGATCTGGAACATCTCTGTGTATAAAGCAAATGGTCAGAATGACAACTGTCGAGGGATTGTGCAGTGTGTTTGAGGGGGGCAGCTCCCTGCAGAAGGACATTTTTTTAAAGAATGCTGAGAAGGAAGCTGAATATCCGGAATAGCAGAAGGAAATGCATGTCAGAAATGAGGGCCATCAACAAACTGGGTCTGCTTTGAATTGTCCAGCCCAGCTGCTGGAGTTTTTTTTTTGCAGGAATGCAGGGAGGAGGGCTGGTTCTTTATTGAGCATCTTGACACACCAGAAAGCTTGCTGGGTAAATTTGCCCGAGAGGTTTTTGCGTATGAGCAAGCTTGGCAGGTTCAGCAGGCCTCTTTTTCACCTGGGGGCCTATTGCAGATTCCAGGAGCTGCCCCAGCCTCCAGTCCCTTAGGCATCCTATGGCTATCGAGGAGGAGGAAAGGGTGGGTCAACTCTTGAGTTCGCTTGGTCATTTGCCCCAACAAAAGCATTGTTTGACATTGGGAAGTGAAGCTCAATCTGATTCTGCTCAGAAACAACCCAGGACCCAAAGGCTAAGATATGAAGCTACCTGATTGTTTTTAACCGAAAAGCAGCCTTTGAAGCCGCAGTCAGGAGCAATGGAGGTTTGTTTAATCTTCCATTCTTGCCATTTGTCTGCTGAAAATCACATCCTTCACTCCCGAGCTGTTTCCAACCCATGGAGGAAAAATGCAGCTTGGGGGATGATAACTATGAGGGAAAGTAGCATGAAGGACAGCAGCCTTTCGTCCACTCCTGATTTCTGTTGCAGCTCTTTAAGGCTGCTGTTCTGTTAATAAAACACCAAATCCTTGAAAATTAAGGAAACATGCCATTGTGCATCATATAGTCCCCCCCCCCCCCACCACATCCTCTGGCCTGAACTGGATACTGAATAACTAAATGTATCTCAGATAAGGAAGTCTTTGCGCTGGACAGATGAGTCGCAGGCATCTCTTGGCAATCCTTGGTAGGAAACAGAATGAGTTTGCCAAGCTTTGCAAGCCTGTAGCCTTCATTACGTCCAGTATGTGCCTCTTAGGCGGAAGGAGAGGTCATTGGCTCAACTGGAGTGGAAACTTGTTTGCTGAAAAGCACAGCCTGGGCAGCAAAAAGGTTGGTTTGCTATAGGCAGACACAATCCTGGGTGAGCAGGGGCAAGGAGTCATACTGGAAGGAGTAGCCCCCATCTGTAGTGGTGCGAACTCGCAGTGATTTTATGGTGCTCACCAGGGCTGCGCAGCACAGCTGGATGTTGGACTTGTTTGGGTAGGTATCTGAGCAACTCCCGTAGCAGTAGTGAAACTCAAAGCTGCTGGGGTGCACAATCCAGTGGCTCCAGTTCAGCTCTTCAAAGGTTATGTTGACAGAGGCCCGGTGGCAGTTGGCATGGGCTGCGGCATCATCTGAGGGCCTCTGCAGCAGGTTGAGGGCAGCTGACGGCCTCAGCACCAAGGAGCGTGGGGCCCGATCACGGCTCTTGGGTTTGGTGGTAGCCACAAGGAAGGGCATCTTTTCAGCATCTGCCATGCAAGGGCAGCCAGGGCAGCAAATTAAAAGCATAAATATCTTCTGGTCAAAATAAGGTAAGAAGGAGTTGCTGAAGTGGAAGACTGTCCAGCCCTCCGAGGCTGGCACCGCCATGGTGTCCACTGGGACCCGGCCTTCTTTGGAGAGCTTCAGGATCTCAGCCCCTGGTGTGGAGCTGTTAGATGCTTCATCTGATAGACTGCTGCTATGCACTTTCACAGGCCCCGTGTAGAACCACAGCTGGGCTGATGTCACCAGACGGCTCAGGGCATGAGGGGAGGGCTGGAAGAAGTAGGTGAAAACTCCGGAGTCATCTGGGAGATCATCAGACTGAGGTGGCTCACATGGCACACCTGCAAATGAGGAGAAAGGTGTCAAAAGTGGCTCAGCTCATGGAAATTTGCCTTTTGAGGTACTACAATTCTGAAATCTGATTGGCAAATTGACAGCTTTATCTTTTGCATTGCACCCCCCACAAATTCCACCACAGCATTATGGATCATTCATGAACCTCTTGGGGTTTCCCTGGCTTTTCTCCAATCTTTTCCCAAACCTGCTTTGCTGAGAAGTTTTGAGAAAGATGGAAGCAAAGCCTGGATGGCTGCCATATGGCTGGGAAGGTCTGGATTGTTCAGTTCACATAGCAGCCATTTTCCTGGCCCATGTCCTTGTGACAGCAATCCCTCCTGCTACTGAGGGGCTTTTTTTGTTTTATTAACTGGCAATTTTTTGAAAAATTAAATGTCCAATCCCTGTTGTTATGGAGTCATGTCTTTTCCCTTGTAAGTGCACTGTGAAAGGGATTAGAGACATCTTTTAAAAAAATGGAAACTGGGAAATAAGAAAGTCTGATATGCATATTGTTATAACATATTGTTATAACATCATCATAATATTCAGTTACTGATTAAAAAGCACGGGGAAAGCCATGTGGGGGTGGGGGGGTTGCTGACAGGGGACAGGGAAAATATGGGAAAGGCTGACAAGTGGAGACCCTATTGCCACTGTGCTGTATGGCAAGCTAAAGCAGCAATGGGGATACCATACAAAGTTGTCCCCATGTGGAAACTACCTTAGAGAATGCCCCGTCACATATATAGCCTTGCTGCTGCCTCCACCCATCTGTGGACATGCACACAATCCTGTGTTCTGATTGCCTCGCTCCATCATGGGAAATGTCAAAGATGCAGACATTTATATAAGCATAGACAAGGGCTTCAAAATTGGGTTAAGTGTTCTGTTTTATTAGACCCATTAACTTAGACTGGTGCAAGGGTAAGCCAGCACTGGACTGCTGTGTCACATGAGAGCCTGCATGTTTTTACCCCAGCGGAAGTTGTTGGGGCCAATAAAAGACACTGCCGGATTTATTTTTGTTTCTCTTAACATGCCTTCATATTTACGCTGCAGTGCTTCAGAGAAGAGAGCCAAGCCATTTGAAAAAGATTATTTTTAAAAAACCCTCCCCCAGCTAAGTAATTTTCCCTTTCACAGAATTTATCCCATTGAGCATAATTTTTACCACATTATATCCCTCATCAGAACGCTGCTTTCCCGGCCTGGCAATTGTATTAGGTTTGGATTTTATCCCGTTTCACATATATTCTCTAAACCTGAATAGTTTTGCCCCGCTAAACCCATGGATTTGGAAGCAGTTCTACAGTTATCTGAAATTAAGCCACACTGAACATAGTGGGACTTCTGAGTGAACCTGCACAATGTCTAGCTGCGACCCTGTTAGTAGGCACAACCCATCAAAATTAACCAGATATCTGAATAAACACAGAAGACTGTCTACAGAATGAGGAACATGAGATTCTCAGAGAAATCCCACAAAGAGGCAGCAATGTATACCTAAGATCCAGAGACACCAGCAGTGGGAAATATTTGGAGTGGGAAGGTCTGTTATCATTTTGGTATCAATGGGGTGCCAATCAGGTGTGCCACATTAGTAAAGCAGTCTATTGGTGCCTGCCCTTTACCCCTGCCTGCCCTTTGCCCCTATAGTAACCCTCCCCTCCCCAATAATGTGCTCTCTTACCTGTGGAGGGGAAGATGATCACTTGAGATGTATCTTTTTCCTCCCAGCTGCGGGCAGTTGAAGCATGTCGCCTGTGGAGTCCCCTTAGGCCCACCTGGACACCGCTGGCTTGGGGTGCAGGACCAAGGAACTCCAAGAAATGAGCCTTGACTTTGGCCAGGATGAGTTGCCTGTCAACCTCACTCTCACTGCAGCCAGCCACAGCAGGCGGAGACAGCAGAGCCAGCAGCAGGGTCAGCATGGAGCTGATGAAGGGCAGGAGGTGCCAAGCACTCTGTTCCGGCATGTGCAAAGGATGATGTGCTGAGTGCTTAAAATTCCTCCAGGCTCTTTTGGTGAGCGTATGCATAAGGCTTTGGCAAGCTGAGTTTCAGTGGGACAGAGCTGGCTCAGGTGTGTTCAGAGGTCCTGCCCTCAAGTGCAAAATGATCTGGCTCTTCTCATGTGAGCACAACCCTCCCAACTCCTTCAGCTTCCTGACCTCCTGGCTGAGCGAGGCTGGGGCATTATGGCATTGAGACGTATCTGACACTGACGCAAATGTCTGCCAGCCATGAATATTATCTCCTGGGCAGCAAAACACAGGAGACGTCTGGAATGCAAGGACGGTGCTGCCTAAGGGACATGGCTCCTTGGCAGGATTCCCTGAGGGAGACAGGGAAGCAGTCAAGGCCTGAGGAGGCAGGCAGTGCTGGAGGAACAATGCTTCCTGGCTTTGCCCCCTCTCCAAAAAACCTCCTTGAAATCATCCCATAACTGCTATGAGCAGCCTCACGCATCCCAGGCATTCACATCCAAAGACCTTCAGTCTAGGATTCTTAAAGGGCCTCTCGCTGTTTCAATCACTGAGATTTGTACAGTGCAAGGCCCTGCTAGGTAACATACTGTCAACACGATGTACACCAACATGCACCCACGAGATCATGCTTTTGTATTCTGTAAAGTCCGACCCTCTGGTTTTGTAATCATACTCGTGTAGATTAAAAGTACAAACCTCTTTGTGTGCTTTAAAGATTAACATATTTATTGTAACCTAAACTTTCATGGACTGGTGCCCATTTCATCGGATGCAATAGGGCTCTGGTCCCTGACAGCTTATACCACATAGATGTGTTAACCTTCTAGGGTTTCCACCTTTTAAACTGGTCCCTCTAGGTGTCTGTTTAAAATCAGATTGCTCCGAAGCAGTTATTGGGGGATGTTATTTGGTTCCATTGCATCAAAAGCTTCCATTCCTTATTTCCATTCATTAAACCTCTGCTAAAGGAGACAGCCTGTTTTTCTCCACACCTGTTCAGAACAACAAATCGGGGCAGCAAAGCTCTTTTGCGGCAACTAATACAGTTACCATTCTGGTGCATGTTGAGTGGATTTGTACTTTTAAACATACATTGCAAGTGTAGAAAAGGTCCATCCTTTTCCTTCACAGATTATGAACATAATATGCAAACAGTTTTGATCAGTTTTAAGTACAATGGGATCATTAAATGGAGTTAAGGGCTAAAAATACATATTTCACATCTGCTCTTACCCCTATGCTGTGATCCTGGATGAAGACCAGCTGGGGATAAGGATCACTAGGCTGTAAAGATAAGGAGTCAAATATGGTTTTGGGAGGACTCCAGCAGATTTTGTTTCAAGTTGGTGGGATTCTCCCCCCTCATCTAACTTCTGTGAGGGAAGTGGGATGTCCAGTTAGAGCTGAGTCTCTGGATTATAAAGCTGCCTAGAATCAACTCATTGGTCCCTCTGGCTCATGGTTGACTGATAGTAACTTTCCAGATTATCAGACGGACAAAAGTCTTTCTAAGTACCTTCGACCAGACATTTTGTTCAATTGAGACAGGCCTGAATCTGTGACCTTCTACACGCAAAGCATGCTTTCTACCACTGAGTCACTAATCTGGGGTTATTGACCTCCACGCGAAATCTGCAGTCCTCCCAGAATTACAATTGATCTCCAGGCTACAAAGATCAGTTCCCTGGAGGAAATGGTAATACCACTGAGTGGGCTCTAAGGCATAAGATCCCTACCGAGATCCCTGTACAGGTTGCCAACCTACAAGTGGGGCCTGGAGATATTCAATAATTACATATGATTTCCAGACTGCAAAGGTGAGCTCCTCTCGGGAAAATGGTCGCTTTGGAGGATGCACTCTGGTATTATATTCCTTCCCTCCCCAAACCCCACCCTACTCAGGCTCCAGCCCCAAATCTCCCAACCTGGATCTGGCCACTTTGAATCCTTCTTCTCCCTAAACTCTGCCTTCCCCAAGCACTATACCCAAATTTCCAGAAATTTCCCAAGCCAGAGTTGGCAGCAACAACCACAGTCACTTCTATTGTCACCAGCCTTGCTGGGTTACTAGGTGTTTCATCTTACAGAAAAGAAATCTGAGGGTCCCATTGTCTCCTGTCTGACATACATGCCTACTGTATCCTGGTTTTAGCGCGGTAAGCTCTATTTCATAAAGTACTGAAGAACCAGCCTCTTTCTTTATTCAGTGGTTGATTGCATACATGCCATATGCTATTTCTTAATTCATCCCTTCAGAAACTGTTGGACACATTTATAACCACCCAGGCAGGTACTTTCTCCTCTTCTTTGGCACACTCGATTCAGTACTGGAATTTGCTTTTGTCACTGCTTGACCTCATTTACAGACAAGCAGAAAACCCAGACACAGGCAGCACAGCACAGGCAGAGGCAGAAAACCCAGACACAGGAAGTTCAGCACATTTCTGTGTGTTACACCTGAACTAGTTTTAAATTAGATTGTCAATGGTACTGTAAAAGCTGCAAGTTCATTAGAATGCTGAGACTTCTGTTTTGGAGATGCCACCTTCATCGCAGATACAGAACTACAAATCCCAGCATTCCGTAATGGAACAGTAACGCCGGTTTAGGTCTCCACTGCACACATACCCAGGAATTCAGAGCTGCTACACGCTGTATTTTTCTTACATGGAAAGCACTCCCCCTTGCAGCACAAAGTATAAAACCCCTGAATGGATGGCCATTTATGATGATCAGATGCACAAGTGGAGTATTTCGGGTGCCCAAAATATTTCACATATAGTTATCTTAATGTTCTTTGTGATAAAAAGGATGATATAATAATTGTCAAGTGACTGGTGATGGGGCTGTGACTGAGAGAATAATGGCGAACCAGTATAGTGTAGTGGCTAGGGTGTCAGAATCCAGTAACTGGACTGGGATCTTGAAGAGCCGGATTCAAATCCCCACTAAGCCTATTGAAACTCACTGGGCCAGTCACTCTCTCAGCCTAAAGTTCTTCATAAGGTTGTGGTGAGGATAAAATCGAGAGGGAAGAATGATGCACATGACTGCCCTAAAGTCTCCAGGAGGGCAGGATAAAAACGAACTAACTTTCTAAACTCACTTGAGGATACTCAGTGGACATATGATTGAAGTGATCTTGAGGTTACCTTTGAAATAGTGGCTTTCCAGCTCCTAATTTACACTCATAACAATTATACAAGTTCAACATGGAATGTGGGCTGGGATACACATGTAATGGCATGCTCATGTATGATTGGCATACATTCTGGGTTGGGAAATTCCTGGAGATATGTGGGTGAGAAGCCTGGAAATGACAAGGTTTGAGGAGGGGAGGGAACTCAGCAGAGTATAATGACATAGAGTCCACCTCCAAAGCAGCCATTTTCTCCAGGGAAATTGATCACTGTAGTCTGGAGTTCTGTCGTAATACCATCTGGAGATGAGGAACACTAGCACACATTATCAACACAAGTTTCACATTTTTTCCTGCATGTGAAATGCAATTTGGAATTTAAATGTAGTAAACAAATGTAGTAAACCCTGTAGTAAACATTTAAATGTAGTAAACCCTGAGCCCTCCAGGGGAGGGTGGTATATAAATCTAACAATAAATAAACAATAAACAAAAGCAGTCTTTTTATTTTATTCACTGCTTGGTAGTATGTGGTGCTGCCTTTCAACAAAAGACTGGGATTTCTGTCCCAGGACTCGGGGGAGACTCCGAAGAGTGTAATTTTTCAAGCATGTAACAAAGACTTTAGACTGTATGGCTGCTCAGCATCTGTCAGCTGAGGTTATATTTCAGTCTACCCTAAACTATGCAGTGATACAAACAAGATCTATCCTACGGCTTATGAAACTGCTGAGGCTATAGGGAGGGTGATCCCAAGGCCCTGAAGCAAGCATTGATTGGGATTCTTAGGGGATAGGGTAGAACCCAAATTTGTATTGTCAAAGGCTTTCACGGCCGGATTCAACTGGTTGTTGTGGGCTTTCCGGGCTGTGTGGCCGTGGTCTGGTAGATCTTGTTCCTAACATTCCGCCTGCATCTGTGGCTGGCATCTTCAGAGGTGTATCACAGAGAGAAGTGTGCACACTTCTCTCTGTGATACACCCCCCCCCCCCCCCACCCCCCCCCCCCCCCACCCCCCCCCCCCCCCACCCCCCCCCCCCCCCACCCCCCCCCCCCCCCACCCCCCCCCCCCCCCACCCCCCCCCCCCCCCACCCCCCCCCCCCCCCACCCCCCCCCCCCCCCACCCCCCCCCCCCCCCACCCCCCCCCCCCCCCACCCCCCCCCCCCCCCACCCCCCCCCCCCCCCACCCCCCCCCCCCCCCACCCCCCCCCCCCCCCACCCCCCCCCCCCCCCACCCCCCCCCCCCCCCACCCCCCCCCCCCCCCACCCCCCCCCCCCCCCACCCCCCCCCCCCCCCACCCCCCCCCCCCCCCACCCCCCCCCCCCCCCACCCCCCCCCCCCCCAACCCCCCCCCCCCCCCACCCCCCCCCCCCCGTATCACAGAGAGAAGTGTGCACACTTCTCTCTGTGATACACCTCTGAAGATGCCAGCCACAGATGCAGGTGAAACGTTATGAACAAGATCTACCAGACCGCGGCCACACAGCCCGGAAAGCCCACAACAACCAATAGACTTTGTTTTACTCACAAATGACTCTTCCCATCTGAGAGATGAGAATGACTGGGATGGAAGAATGCCCAGTCTAGAATATTTCCTGTCCTCTGTGCAGAACAACAATACTCATTTTCAAACAGCCTAAGGGTCAGTGTAGATTTGCATCCCATCCTCCTCTTGATTTGTCAAGGAATTGGGGAAAGGTTCTTGATGACCAATAACAGTGTCAAAAAGAAGGGCACTAAGTATGTTAAATGACTATTTTTTCTGTGTAGGGATTTTCTTTTTTTCTATGGGGAGAGTGTGCAAACAAGCAAGTCCTTAACTATAAGCCCGCAGATTCTTCAGCTTGATTCCGCCAGATGGCATAAACTGCCCCTCCTAATTCCTAGCTGTAAAAGTCCCTCTCCTCTCCTCTCCTCCCCTTCCCCTCCTGCCTTTCCGTTCCTTGCCTCTCTCAGCTGTGTTACTGGGGAGCTGAATGGCAATTTCTGATTTTTCCCTGGGAAAATGAGAGGAACAATGTCAAGTCCATGGGAAAAATTGTACTTAATATTGAGTATTTTATTAACGCTGCCAGAATTTTTTTGCTGACAAAAAAGGTAAAGGTCGTCCCCTGTGCAAGCACCAAGCAAATAAAAATGCAGGTTACTGTAAAAAACTAAAGCAAAGCAAAACAAAAAACCTTTATCTGAACAACACAGTCGTCATTAAGTGGGGCGGTGAGAGAATCTTCAGCTTTCTTGTGTGGTTCATTTTTTTCTGCATCATGTCACCATATCTTTTGCCCCACACAAGTCCCACCTTTTGCCCATTCCAAATTGTAGTGATGAGATACTTTCTGATTCTCAGTTGCCTGCCTAGCTCTTGATTAATCCTTGGCATCCAGCACTTCAACCACTGTAATGGTGTGACACATTTCAGGCAACCTGGGGTGCCAATGGATGCTCCACTCTGCTTTGAGGCCAAAGGGACCCTTTGCCTCTCCCTCCTTTGAGGTGGGCTATGCCTCCAGCAGCTGAGGGATGCCTTTGTACTCCTCCCTGCTGGGCTCTATACTTAGCCAAGTCCCAGCCCCCGCTTATCAGCCCAGCCGTGTCATCAGAGGGTATTTTTGGGGACAGCAGCTGCAGGCATTTGAAACGCTTAGTCCCTGCTTGCAGACGCCTGGCGAGCAGGGCAGAGGGAGGCCAGGGACCCACAGCTTGTGAGGGGCAGGGAGTATGTGTGTTGGGGCCACTGCAGGACTAGAAGCAGGGATGCACAGTTTGGACACACTATGGAAAGAGATAGGACAACTGAACAGATAATGGCAACAGGCATCTGGAGAGAAGACAGGATGGACCGATGGAAATTGTCAGACGGGAAGAGGAGAAGCAGGAACTAATTGACGAAGAGGGGCAATTCTAGGGTGGATGCAAGAAGTGGCTTGAAGTTGGTGAGTGCTGAGAAGAAGGCAGGCCAGTCCCCTCACAGCCTGCCTCTCACACCCCTCACTAGGTAAGTGTAATGGGTTGGATTATGGTTGGGTTATGGGAGGAGCTGGAGGGAGACAGAGGTACCATCATAGTACTCTTGGGCTCCTGGCGTGAAGATGACTCTAGAATCGACTGACCCTGGTTACCGAGTGATGAATCTGGAAAGGTCTGGGGCTGGCCATGGGTTAAAAGTAATGGCAGGAATAAAAACCTCCTTGACTTGAAATCCTTGGAATGCAAAGAGGGCAGAGAAACACCTGTATCCCAGTACTGCATGCTAAGTCTTCTATAGAAGAGAAGTGTTTCCCCACCCCCCCAGAATACAGATCACCAAAATCCAGATCACCACTCTCCACGTTACCTACATATGAGGAAATTCCTGTGGATAACTGGAGCCTTTTAAGCAAGAGCTAGGGAAAAGAGAAGGATTTCTGGGCCCATTCTGGAATTCCTCCCCATGTGGTCACAGAAATAACAGCCTATAATCAGTGAAGCAATACTTAGAGAGTGATAGGGCAGGAATGTCTGATAAGACAAAAATGCCCCTGAAATAGGACTGCTGGGGGGTTGAGGTCTTCAGAGCTGGTGTAGAGTATGGGAAAAAAATGCTAGTTGGGAGACAACTTGAATCTCACATCAGTTAAGCTCTCACTAAATGCGTGGCCTTAGGTAAGCCATTCTTCTCCTACTCTCAGCTCTCGTCCATCTGCTATGTGAAGCATCTGAATGCTTGAAATGTCCTATATAAAGTAATCAGGGGCATCATTACCAGCACCACCGTTTCTGTGAATTGCTGATCTTCTGCCCTTCAGACTAAACCATTAACCATCATAGCTGTAGTGGGGGACCCTACACTAGCGTGGCAGAAGAATAAGGTTGCATGGATATATAATATTTCTCTCCACACATCTATGGCTAGACAGATCTTAATCCTAACTCTTCAATCAATCTTTTTCTCATTGATCTGGCTGGTGTGAACTGTCCTGGATGCATGGCCAGAAAGATAAAGGAATAAAAGTGAGGAAGACTTCATGGGGGTGGAGATGGGGAGGAATAATGAGATTACAAAACAAACAAAAACCTTGTGGGGTCAGAAGCATTACTGAGCTCATAAAAATCATTTTCCTGCCTGTGACCTTGGCTTGATGCCACCATGCAGCAGCTGCGGTGCTTAGGACTGGGAAAGATATGGATGGGCTTTGCCTGCTCCAAGAGCTGTTTTTGTTATCCTATTTTCTCCACAGGACTAGACTGCAGAAGTGGAGGACTTTTAGTCTACCTTCCTGTCCCACAACAGCATCTTCTGTTTGTTAGTTTCCTTATAGATTAACACAGACACCATCAAGGTCAGCAATGGTTAAGTTACTAAGAGAGTTCCTAGTGTGCTGCTGTCCTGATACATAATTGATATACAGAAGCAAGCCAAGCTTAATGATTCTTGGTGACATTGCAAGGACCTTTTAGCATGGACCCAGCCAGCAACCATTGTGGTTGCCAGTCTCCAGGTGGGGCCTGGAGATCTCTAATATTATAACTCCTGATTTCCAGACTGAAGAACAAGAGGAGTTGGGATTTATACCCCACCTTTCCCTCCTGTAGGGAGACTCAAAGGGTCTTTTCCTTCCTTTTCCTTCCTCTCCCCACAACAGACCCCTTGTGAGGTAGATGGGACTGAGAGAGTTCTGAAGAACTGTGACAAGCCCAAGGTCACCCAGCAGGCTTCATGTACAGGAGCAGGGAAACAAATCTGGTTCACCAGATAAGACTCCGCCGCTCAGGTGGAGGAGTGGGGAATCAAACCCTGTTCTCCAGATTAGAGTCCACCTGCTCTTAACCACAACACCACACTGGTGTATCAGTTTCTCTGGAGAAAACAGCTGCTTTGGAGAGTGTGCTACTTTTTTCCACTAATTCTCCTCCCCAAGCCCCTTCCTCCTCAAGTTCCATGCCCAAATCACCAGAAATTTCCCAAACCAAAGTAGGCAATGCTATGCTTGCCACTTCCCATGCCACTGCTGTTGCCATCTGCAAAGACTTTCATGTCAGACCCAATCGTCACTACCAGCATCACTTGTGGGAGTTTAGCTCGGCTTGTTCCTGGGTCATTTTAGGGGTTGAATCCACCCTGATCTAGGCATACCATTGGTGCTTATCTAGCAGGGATGACTTGGGCTGGTAACACAGATCGATAACCATCAGTAAGATTGCAAACACAACCAATTTGAAAGCAATGTGTGTTTAGTGTTAGTCTTCCATGTGTCTTTCCCATCTTGTAGTTTATACATGGCTGTAAATGAAATTTAAAAACCCACAAAGCAACCAACACAAATATTACCATACCACTGCAAAGCTACCAAAAGTGGATTTAGGAGTGGTTTGGGGGGAAAAATATGGTTGTGAGATGTCACACAGAGAAATACTCACACTTCACAACACCTCCTCCGTATGTACCAAACTAAGCACCAGATCTTTTCACTCCACATACCATTCCAATGTGGTTGTGTGAATTACGGTAGTTACGAGAGAAGGGTACTCAAATGGCAACAATGAACTGTTCAGTTCTAGCTATAATCCTTTCTTTATCTGATTCTCTGTAGGTCCCTGGCCTCCGTTACATCGTGACTGATCCAGTAATGGATGCCTTTGGAGGAGCCCCCCGGTTTCTTGCCTACCCTCGCACTTTCACAGTGCAAAGTGGCACGAATGCAATTCTGAAATGGCAAGTGGCTGGAGAGCCACGCCCCAGCATCGCCTGGGAGAAGGATGGCTCTGTGCTGGAGTTGCCATCAGGTCGGATGTTTGTGAAGGCCGATGGAGACGCATACAGCCTGCTGGTGTCTCAGGCTGGCCCGGCAGACAGTGGACGCTATGTGTGCAAAGCCAAGAATACTGTGGGTGAAACCTATGCAGCTGCTACCCTCAAGGTGGAGGCAGCAGAACTGAAACCCAAGGGAGATCTTGACACCCAGCCTCCAATCTTCCTAAACAGGCCAGTCTCAGCCCGAGTAACCCGGGGAGAGGATGTGACATTTGCTTGCAGGGTCTCAGGGCAGCTTGAGTGGGAAAAGGATGGCCATAAGCTGTCAGATATCTTTGAGAGCAGCCATTACAAAGTGAGTGTAGAGCCTGGTGACCAGCACTCCCTGTGCATCTACAAAACCCGTCTCCCAGATGCAGGGGTCTATGTATGTCGGGCACAGAACAGTTTTGGAGAGGCCATGGCTGCAGCAGTACTTCTGGTGGACCCTGTGCCATGTGTGCCCCATGATGGCTGTTTTCAGAGCGTACCCCAAAACTGTCATTTCAAGAAGCAGCCAGAGGCACAGGATGATAAACAGCAAAAACATCGCCCTGGGCAGAATGTGGTGCGCGAACCCAGGCAGAATGGAGAAGTGCTTCCAAGTCTGCCCCCTACAAAGGCCTTTACTGTGAACGAAGGGAAGCATGCAAAGTTTCGTTGCTATGTAACTGGAAAGCCCAAGCCAGAGATAGTCTGGCAGAAGGATGGGAAGGCGCTGACCCCTGGAAGGAGGCACCTGCAATATGAAGACCGGGAGGGCTATTTTATCCTCAAGGTGCTTTACTGCACAGCACGGGACTGTGGGCTCTATGTGTGCACAGCCTGCAATACAGCTGGCCATACTCTAAGTGCGGTGCACCTCCATGTCAAAGGTACCCCCAGTGGGGAGGAAATACAATGTTTATGTATGTGTATGTGCTGGAGAAGCTGGGCATCAGACATCCTTTGGAAGGAAGAACGTGGTGGTGGTGGTGGTGGTGGGTGGGTGGTTATTCAGTTTGTCAGATTACAGTTATTATTTGACAGTCTAATGAAGACACATAGTAACGTTGGAAGATAAAACCTGAAAAAGTACAGTCAGTCACTCCTAAAGGGCAAGGGAGCACTTTTCTTATTAGAGTACATATTGTCCACAGGGATGAAAATACAGAAATTTGGCCAATCCACTAAGAACACAAAAGTGTATGTGTGTGTGTGGGGGGGGGGGGGCGGGGAGAGAGTTACAGAATTAAGGTTACCATAGCACAGCATGAATTCGGAGTCTGGGTTCAACCTTCCTCATGGTTTATAGATCAGAAAATGCTCAGATGGCTTTTGACCTATTGTGGGTTCACCATGCCTAGTCAGGATGAACCAAAGAGACAATTACTCCAGAACAGAATGTCACAGTATTTATTATTTAAATGAAAGTAATGATACAATAATGAGGCCCAAGCACCAGACCTGGAAGTCTGTTTATGAGAATGAGAACAGGCCAAGAAGCATTCACATGGAATTGGCAAACAGGAAGTCTTTGAGTCTTTAGAGCAAGCAGCCAGCTTGTGTTTGTAAGGATGGTGAAGCTAGCAACCAGAGTCTTGCTTACTGAAGGCTGTCTGCTGAGGTGCTTAGGCAACCATTCTGGTACATTCCTGAGGGTCTTGCCAGGAATGGAAAATGTATGCCACTTTCCAGTGACAGTGCCCATGAAGTGCTGAGTGGTTTGGGCATTCAGCCAGGTGCCAATGTAGGTGCCAAGTATAAAGCTAGACAGGAAATGTTTCCTATTCAAGGGAGGGGAATATGGCATGAGGGATAGAAGCTTTTAAAGATAATTTGGTAGGAAGTTCCTCCTCCTTGCATTGGGAAGAAACATGGCTCAGAAACAGAAGAAAGGGGAGTTTGTTTGCCAGCTAGTAGAGCCCGAGGCCTCGTTCATACAAACAGATGATAAGTGCGGTGATAAACATTCCTCCCAGACTGCATGTGCACCAGACTGCATGTGGAGATCACACATATCTGAGAGAGTCTCCATGGAAGCAAGGGTTTCCAACTTCCGAGTGGGGTTAGGGTTGTCAGGTTTGGGATGAAAAATCCCTGGAGATGTTGGAGTGGAATCTGGAGACAGAGGGATTTGAGGAGGGGAGATACCTCAGCAGGATATAATGCCATCGAGCCCATTTTCCAAAGAGCCATTTTCTCCAGGTAAACTGATCACTGTAGTCCAGAGATCAGTTGTAATGATAGGAGATCTCCTGCCACCACCTGGAGGTTGGCAACCCTAGGCTTAGAGATCTGGAATGACATTGGCTCTCCAGAAATCAGTTCCCCTGGAGAAAACAGCTGCTGAGGAGGGTGGACTCTATGGCATTATACTCTGCTGAAGTCCATCCATTCCAGATCCTACCCTCCACAGGCTCTATCTCAAAATATTCAGGAATTTCCCAACTTGGAGCTGGCAAACCTAGCTATCCCTTATGCACTCAAAATTACTTCTGGGAAGAGTGGAGAGAGGGAGAAAGAATTCTAGCAAGTGACTCCCTCCTCTCAAATAGTCTGAAGTGGTAGAGACACTACAAATACAGTTTCACCAGTTTATTGTTTGGGTAAAGTAGGCCTTGGTCAGTGAGACAAGAGTGTGTTAAAGGTAACAGGCTATGTCAGAGTCGACAACAGGCAGTTCTGCCAGTGCTTGGGTATGGGGTATTCAAGAGCCTGCTCACTCCATGGGCATCACCCTTAGTTCAGCCATGATGGAAGCTCACATTCGTTGTTATGTTCCATAACGTATGTTGTTCATGCATCAAAGGGAACAAGAAAGAGAGATGGGCTATTTGATTTAAGGCAAAGTGTGACACAGGGGTTTATTTGGCATATGGCATATTTGAGGCATGGACCCCAAACCCTTTCCTCCTACAGGATGAAGTACTAGGCTGAGACTTGAAGCCATAGATGATGAAGAAAAAGAGTTTGGATTTATACCCCACCTTTCGTCTCCTGTAAGGAGACTCAATGTGGCTTATAATCTCCTTTCCCTTTCTCTCCCCACAACAGACTCCTTGAGGGATAGGTGGGACTGAGAGAGTTCCAAAGAAATGTGACTAGGCCAAGGACATCCAGCAGGAATGTAGGAGTGGGGAAACAAATCTAACCCACCAGATAAGAGTCTGCTGCTCATGTGGAGGTATGGGGACTGGGGAATCAAACCTGGTCCTTCTGATTAGAGTCCAATGCTCTTAACCACTACATCACACTGGCTTTGAATGAGAGTTCAGAAGAGAGCAACAGTGCTGATAAAGGGTCTGGAATACTGGTGGGATGAGATTAGAAACAAGAGGAAGCCTTGTTTAGCCTGGAGAGGAGAAAATGGAAGGGGTGGGTAGAGTCGTAATAACAGGCATCAGTTATATGGAAGAAAACCAACTGTTCCCTGAGCCTCAGAAGTTGCGGGGGGAACACCCAAAAGAGGAGATTAAATACCACAAAGATTTTTTCCATCCGTAAGAATAGCCATGCAATGGAACATGTTACCCAGAGAGTTTGGAATGTGTGCATTAATTGGAACTTTTTAAAATGGACAACATATTTGTCATTGTAAGAGCCTGAGTGGATGAAGGCCGGAAGGAAAAATTCCCCTAGAAAGGAGCAGAGGATAGTAACAGTGGTGAAACTACATGGGCAGAAGAAACAACTGGTTCCAAAGTGGCCAGTTAAAATATTACATAAAGTGTACTCTTGAAGCTGCAGCCAACAGGGGAAAATATAATGACATATTTAACACATGGACCACACAGGTAACAGATTTGGTAGAAAAAACTATATTTTGACTGTATCACTTCAGATTGGAGGACTGGGTGATTAAATCATCTCCCATGCAGAGCACTCCCAGCATAAAGAAAACTTGGTTTTAGAAAAAAGGGCTTTAGTCTAGTTTTCCCCTTATAGTGTTAGTCTTCTGAGTAGGAGTGCTCAAACAAGACTTGCATCATTACTACTAGCAGTGTGAACTGAGTACAATAACAATAGTTTTACTTCCTCATCTGAGAGCCAGTGTGGTATAGTGGTTAAGAGCAAGTGGATTCTAATCTGGAGAACCGGGTTTGATTTTCCACTCCTCCACATGAGTGGCAGAGGCTTATCTGGAGAACCAGATGTATTTCCACACTCCTACATTCCTGCTGGGTGACCTTGGGCTAGTCACAGTGAACTCTCTCAGCCCCACCTACCTCCCAAGGTGTCTGTTGTGGAGAGAGGAAGGGAAAGGGAGCTTGTAAGGCACCTTGAGTCTCCTTACAGGATAGGTGGGATGTAAATCCAAACTTTTCTTCTTCATCATCTGGACCAGACCCCCCCCCCCCCCATTATTTGCACATTGTTATCTCTTTAAAATATTATCTTAAGTTTAAATAAGTGTTATCTCTTTAAAATGTTATGATTCCTTTGGGAGATTCCTTATCCTATCTTAATTATATGAAAAGAGGGTTTAATTTATGTCAGGCCTATTGTCAGTTTCAGCTTTCAACCTGAAGCCAGGCAAAGAAAAGATAAAAGGGCTCTGATCTCATGCAGAGTGCATTCCTCTTGCTAACAGGAAACTTCTTAGAGTTTTCAGACTGACATGTATCTGGATATTTTTTCCTAGAACTTAAACCATAGAACTGGACCATCCAAGGTCATTTGCTGTTGCTGGTTCCTGCATTATAATTTCTATCCCCTATTGTATGGTGACAGGTGTCCCTCACACTGGGCCTCGAAGAAAGCTAAAGATACCACATGCAGCCCACTTAACACTCAGCTACCTCTCAGAATAACTGTTGGGAGAAGGATCAGGATAAGCCCCTTCCTTCTTCTGCCTTCCCAGAGACAAATAAAGCAGGGCTGGGCACCTGTTGAACATTCCCCGCTTAATTTCCTCAGAACCCAAACGTAACTGTGAAAACAGTTGTGTTAAATCCCTGACATTCATCACCTCTTTCTCAATTTGTCAACAAAATATTCTCCAAAGATGGTAGGTGAAACTGCTAATATTTGTTAAAACTGGCATGCCAAATGATGAGATTAATTGTTCATGAAGTTCTATGCTTGTGTTATTGACTGCTTCCTTGTACTTTCTTATGATGGATTAAGGGATGTGTGGTAGAGTTGCCAACCTCCAGGTAGCACCTGGAGATCTCCTGCTATTACAACTGATCACCAGACAACAGAAATAACTTCCCCTGATGCAAATGGTTACTCTGGAAGGTGGACTCTATGGCATTATATCCTGCTGAGGCTCCTCCCCTCCCCATAATATGCCCACCCCAAGCTCCATCCCCCAAGCTCCAGGTATTTTCCAATTCAAAGCTGGCTTTGTGTATGACTGTGCAACAAGAAAAAAACTTGATGGAGTGTTCAGCTTATAGGCTTCCCGACTATAAGAAGGGCTGTGTGGTGTTTAGGGAGCTTACCTGAAAGAAGTGGAAGGACTACAGTTGGAGTTGAAATTTGTAATGTAGAGGTGTGGCATTTGGCTGGATGCCAGCACTTTTGTTCTTTCTAAGTAGCAGAACATTATAGTTTCCTGGGCATTTGGTGGTGGTGAGCCTTGCCTAATGCTCACATACTACCCGTAACTCAGTCTTTTTCTGTCTCTTATAGAACCTCGGCTGCGGTTCCAGGTGCCCTTGGTGGATGTGGAAGTACCAGAGTGCCAAGATGCAGTGTTAGAGTGTCAAGTGCCTCAAGAGACCATCCCTACAGTGTGGTATCTTGAAGACAAACGCCTGCAGCCCAGTCCCAAGTATCTGATGGAAGAGCAGGGCCTGCTACGGCGGCTGACTGTGCGGGATGCCCGGGCTGATGATGATGGCATTTACTTGTGTGAGATGGAGGGCAAGGGCCGCAGTGTTGGAGAACTCTCAGTTCACGGTGAGAAACATTTGGAGAGTTATTTGCCAGGGTTATTTGAGTAGCAATTTTGTTGAGGGCTCCCACGGCTGTCATAATTGCCTAACTCTTTCCCTCAGGCATGATTGTGAAGCGGCTGCCAAGGAAGCTGGATGTGATGGAAGGGGAGAATGCTGTCTTTTGTGTGGAGACTCGGGAACTTGTGGAGACATCAAATTGGGACCGTAATGGACAAGAACTTGTGGAGGCACCACACACCCTGATTAGAAGCTTTGGTAAAACCCATCTGTTGGTCTTGGTACAGGTGACACGGCACGATGCAGGGGTCATCACTTTCACAGCGAGCGAGTCACAGACTTCAGCTCAACTCCGTGTCAAATGTGAGTGGAAGGCAAAGATGGCCCTTATTGACAGTAAATCATGCTAACCACAGAATCCCTCACTTCTGGATGTCTTCCAGTCCCATAAAATTATATTTCCTGTGCTCTTACCTGGAGCTGATACTTCCTGTAAGAGAGATTTCTTATTGTCCCATCTGTAACTCCAGAATCTTGTTTTAGTTTGGACCTGTGTAATGTAACGCTTCAGGCAGTAATCCAGAGATGGATTTTAACCGATGGGGGCCATTATAAACTATGTGGAATCAGGCCTGACTTGTGTGGAGTCTTGTGTGGAAGCTGTACTGAGCTGGCATTGCAAACCTGAAGACAGGGCCTGGAGATCTCCCAAAATACAGAGATCAGCCCCCCTGGAGAAAATGGCCACTTTGGAGAGTGGTCCCTGCACCATAATACCCTGCTAAGGTATCTCCCCTCCCCAAATCTTACTTATTCCCAAATCTCCAGGAGTTTCCTAACATGGAGCTGATACATCTATGAATTGTGTAGGCTGCTAAACCAATATTATAATATTTGACTCTTATGATTGTAGCTGACTCTATTGCTCCTAAAAACAACAATGGTGAGCACAGATTATGCCCACTTTTATATTGGATCTGTCTCCCAATGGACCTAATTGGGTAAGAGATATCTGGGAGGCCCATATAAGCAGCTCTCAGATTTCTAAAGGAAGAATGGGATGTAAATATAGTAAATGGGATATAAATAAAAATAAATGTTATAAGTAGCAGTGTTAGGTTCTATAGTTACTGAGACATGGTTGAAGATCTGGTTTCCATCAGTTATCATCTAATACAATTATAATTTTCTTTAAAGCTCAAATGCATTTTAGGGGCAATTCTAAAAAAAATCCTTGCATTTGAATGTGGTCACAGAAATTGGGATATTTTTCTAGCTGGGTTTTATCCCATCTCATTGAATGTACACTGATAGGATTCTTAAAAGGATATTGAATCTGGCAAATTGAAAACAGAATGCCTTAAAACTCAGTAACTAGATTGGAACATTGTGTTTGTTTTTTTCAAAATGTGCCTGTAATTGAAATTTCAATTTTGAAAATAGTTAAAAGTAAAAAAAAACAAAACTGAATTCAACCCTTGAAATGTTACCAATTTTCAAATATTTCCATTTGTCTCTCCTGAGCCATGCATTCTGGTTTTGTACTGTGCCTTCAATCTATTCTCCTGTGATAGCACAGATGAGGGCTTATCTTCCTGGGGTCAAAATGGCCCTGGAATGTAACAGAACAAAGTCAAAAATAGCCAATCTGCAAACTAGCTACTTGTGAGACTTCCTGGCCAAATCCTGTGCAGAATGTTTGTACTCAAAATACATCAGGAACAAAACCAATTATGTATAAACCCTGTTGACAGCTATATATGTCAGGATGGTTGAGAGTCCCCTGTTGCCTTTCCATGGGCAACCCTAATGCATTTTTCAAGATACAGAAGGAATATAAGAGCCTATGTGTGTTCAAGTAGGTCCCTGGGCATAAGTCCCTGTGTAAGCAGGAGGACCTTCAACACATGGAGGCAGAACATAGCAAGATTACCAGATGCAATCCTGCCCCCTGTCAAGGGTTTTGTGATGAGGTTAGAGGGTTTGGCCCATAATTAATGTGCAGTAGACAAAAAAGCGCTCATGCAGCCAGGTGTGTACTAAAAATACACACTTTTCCTGACACAAAGATTAGTTACTATACAACAGAATTTACCTGTGAAACAACTTTCAGGCCCCAGGTTAGTGGCTGCTGGGTCAAGCGTACTTTGTTGTATTAGAACAGCTTATGAGGTCTGCCTTTTCATGATAATAAATAGGACGTTTGGAAAAAAATTCCTCCAAACCTGATTGCTGAGATATCTTATATGTTTGATGATAGCACCTAGAAATTTTCAAATGATTTTTCCAACACTGGAAAAGAAGGCTGAGAATTATATTCAAAACATCTCACATTCAGCTGTTCTATCAAATCACACTACTGGGTTAGATTATGAAAAGTTAAATTTAAAGACACACACTGAGATTGATTCTCATACTTTTGGTGTAATTGCTAGTGTCTGAAGGCCTAAATTCCATTATTCACAAATGCATGTAATGCAGCCACAACGGCCTTTTAAAACTAAGGGTGGAGAAGCAGAGGAAGGGCAAAAGTGCATAACCCTTTTTTATATTTGCCACTTTGTCATCCTTCTCCCTGCCCGCGTCAGCCTTACTAATGCATGCTTATAAGTCTCTGGAGTCTTGTCCTGCATTGCAGGGGGAGGGGGAAGGGGAGAAGGAAGTGGCAAATGGTCAATCATCAGCTCCCCAAACTGTCATTATTCATAAAATAGGCCAGACTATTGGCCTGTGGCGCGCGCGCGCACACACACACACACACACACACACACACACACACACACACACCCTTTGTCTGCCCTGGTCCAGTCCGCTAGATGTGCCCTGGGAGTTCTGTTCTCAGAACTTAACTACCAGGCATGCAGAGTCCAATTTTGATCAGGAGGTGGAGGATAAAAGTAACAGCACAATCCACTGGGAAGTTTTGCAAGTCCCAGCCTACTGTGCTCTTGCAGCGGTTCCATTTATTTTAATATACTGCTGTAGGCATGTCCTGATGGTTGGTTCCCCCAAGTTCACCTACTAAGAGATGACAAAAGTTATTTATTTTATCCAGGTGCCAAGAGGATCCCTCCAAGTGCTCCTGTGGCAGCTAGGATGTGCACAACCCGTAGTAACGCTGCCCTTCTGACTTGGTGTCCACCACCTGATGTGCACCGCAGCCCCCCAAGCAGCTACATCCTAGAGCGGCAAGCAGTTGGAGAGGCTGAATGGGTGACTTGCCTTACCACTGATGTGGCCAGCATGATTGAAGTTCCAGGTGATGGTGTGCCACAGGAGGCTGACTACCGCTTTCGTGTGTGTTCTGCCAATCAGTATGGGTGTAGCGGGCATGTGGAATTCCCCGGCTCCGTGCATCTTGGTAAGCCTCTTTGCTTCCTAATGGCTAGTGGGCACCTTCCTTGTATACAGGTGACTCCATTTTCTTGTCTCATTATTTCACTCCACCATTTATATTTTCTATTTCTATCTATATTTATAGAATCTATTTACATTTATAGAACCTACGATTCCATTATTTTCTTGTCTCATTATTCCACTCAACCATTTTCTATTTTTTATTCTCTTTGCATTTATTACCCACCCTTTACCACAGTCTCAAGGTGAGTTACAATAAAACATGTAACATTAAAACAGTGATGGTAAAAACAAAATAAAACACAATAAAACTCCATTCTAAAATACCCAGACACAATCTAAAATCTCCCACACTCACCCCACCCACAAAACCAGAGGTCACTCTTTGGTCTTCTACTCTACCTTCCCAGAGTTCTCTGGAACATAAAGACCCCTTCCTTCCCCTAGATAGGGGCACTGTAGAATCCGTATCATCTTTGCTTTCCTGAACCTTGCTGAGTACCTGCTTGTAAGAAGACTCCCACCATTTGAGGGGATACACCATTCAAGTATCTCCTACAACAGCCTATTCAGACAAGGCCCCTGAATTTGGAAGGTCATATTCAAATTCGTTAGCCAATGTTGGTACTGTACCAAGGAACAGGAAGTGATCAGTTGTACTTGTCTGCATGCTTCTGATTGTGTGTATGGTTTCCTTTTGTTCTCATCACACACATTCAAACTGGCAGAACAAAAATTGAGTCCAGTGGCACCTTAAAGATCAACAAGATTATCTAGGGTGTAAACTTCCATAAAGCTTAATTTGTCAGATAGAATAGGAAAACAAATCCATCAGAAAGTGGGAGGGGTGTTAAAAAAGGGTCAGAATAAGTCAGAATACAGTGGTATAATGCTAAAGGTAGTCTTCTTGATTAGAGCTGGGAGATATGCTTAGAGGTGGGAAATGCAGAAAATTAGCATCTGTAATGAGATAAGAACTGTGCTCCCATTGGCAGTGCATCTACTAAAATTGGATCAATACTAAACTGGAATGAGATAAGAATCCTGTGTATCTGTTCAGCCCTTAGGGTCCATTATCCTGAACCTGCTGATAAATTGAAGTTCAGCAGTCTCACAATGTAATCTCCCTTTTAAGCTTTTCTGTAGAAGAACTGCCATTAGGTCAGCAATAGCATTTCCTGGAAGAATAGCGTGTGCTCTCAGTGAGAGATTTTTTCTTGATTTTTAATGTCAGTTTTATGTTATTCTTTTTGCATAAGAACTGGCCTGTTTGTCCAATTGCTATGCCCTGGTCTCCTGTCCGAGGCCAACTGTCCACTACAGGCCAACTGTCCTTCTTCCACAACTGAACTCTTCCACAACTAAACACCATCTTTTACTCTGTATATATACATGTACTATGCCTTTCAAGCTGGCCTCTTCAATCCCTTTCTTTTCTTTCAGTGCCTAGGGCCCATGTGCAAAGAGGACTGCAAGATGTTCGGGTTCACATTGGCAGGGATGCTGTTTTCTCAGTGCAGCTCTCAGCTGCTATAAATGGGAGCTGGTTCTTGAATGGGAAAAGACTGGAGGAGGAAGACCAGCAGTGCCAGATCACCCAAAGTGGGGTGGACTACACGATGCAGATCAACAATGTGCAGTTAGCAGCTGCAGAGTATGAGGTGAAATTTGAGGCCAACGGGGTCAAGGAATGTGCTGTATTGCATGTACAAGGTGAGCCTTCGATTGAGCCTGGCCAGCAGGCCAAGAATTCACCTACCTGGCATAGAAATACCATCAAACGAAATAAAAGGAGGGTTGGGGCACATATATAGGATGCATAAAATGCGATAAAGTGGATTTTAACCCACAAAAGTTTATGTTTCAGGAAATCACCTAGTCTTTAAGGAGCCACAAATACTTATTTTTGTTTTTGCTGCTGTGGGAGATATTAAATCTACACCCTGCAACTGATTCACATGGCAGCCTCCATGGAAAACAAAACTGTGCTCCAATCAGGAAAAAAAATAGCACCTTCTAGCTCAGAGCAGCCAGCTGTAACCTATTTTCCTTGATTTTGCCTGCAGCTGGAACCTTTCTAGCTGCAAATGATGTCTGAGAATTTAGATCCTTCCATATGTCAGGTTTATTTTCCAAAACGTAATGCCCCTGTCATATTTGTTCATTTTGTGATTTTTGTGATTTTGCTTTCATTTTTGCACACTCAAAAGCAAAAGTGGCACAAACAAATTTGTTAGGGTCAGGCAGCTGAAAACAGATACTCTGTTCATACGACTTATTTGAGGTTATGTATTCATGGGCAAGGGGAATGGAACTGTGCCCCTGGCCTCTGCCTTTCACCCAGAAGTGACAGTGTATATGGTATGCACAAAGGCTCTGTTCAGACCATGGCCTGAATGGATTTATACATGAGATCAGGGCAAGGAAGAGGGGCAAGCAGATGTGATCCAATTCCCTTCCCTTTGTGCATTCGTAATCATTCATATGTACATCAGCATATATGACAACATTAGAACCAATCCCATTCCTTAGTACTTTCTAAATGCTTGATAGGCAAGTGAGATAGTCACACATGGCATGGTAGGCACTTTATATATGGTTTCCCCCATACCTATGTAGGAAAAATTTCATAGATGAAATTACTTCAGGCATTTGAAATATTTTTGTTGGTAAGGAGAGAATAAAAACAGAGGTGAACAGTCCATATGAATTGACATTATATTGTGCAACATGGACACAGCTGGACATTCCAAAAATTGGTGGTGTGTCTGGTAACCTTCTGCTTTCACTTTACAAAGGACTAGGGTTTTATCCCTCATGATAGTAGGGAAGAGTTTGAAATAAAATTGGAGAGTGTTTCTGAGGACATGGATTTTGCATCCAACAGAGCTGTATACATTTCATAACCCTTTCCCCTGTCCTGCATTTTATTCCCTCACCCCCCCCCCCAAAAAAAAAAGATCCAACCATTCTTTACTATCCCTCTGGCTCTTGATTCTGCTCCTAATCTATAAAAATCCTAAAATATGTAATTGTGGTAAATTGGAAAAGTAAAAGAATCCAAATACATTCAACATACATATTCTATTCAGATCACAAATTTGCCTTCGCAATTGCAGAAGGGAAGCCTGACCCACCAACAGAAATCCTGGAATACCAGAAACAAGCTGAATGAAAGCTAGCTACTCTAAATACTTTATTTGCCACTTGATTCTGGGCTAGAGGACTTAATTCCATATTGTTTGAAATGATCACAGCCTATTGGAAAACCTCTTTCAGTTACAGTTGGTCTCAATTCTTGTTACAGTTCCTGTATCCATAGAACTAGCAGGTGGATAGCCAAAGCTTGGCATGCCGTGAAGTTAATTCTTATAGTTGCATAGGTTTCATGCATTGTGTCTTTCCAGCCCCCCAAGTACACATTACCCCAGTGCCAGAGGCCAGACGACATCGAACGCTTCTGACTGGGATGCCGCTGGTTCTGGAATGTGAAGTCTCTATACCTGATAGCGCCATTTGCTGGCTCAAAGATGGGAACACTGTGGCCTCAGATGATGGTGCGCTTGTTGTCCAGTCAGAAGGCAACATTCATAGACTGCTGATTCCTTCAGTCTGCTCTTTGGATTCTGGGACTTATACGTGTGATACAGGGGATGATGCCGTCAACTTCACTGTGACGGTGGATGGTGAGTGGTGGGAGAGTTGATGTGTTGAAGGGGAGTGCTGCTGAACTGCAAAGATGGGGCCCCAGAGCCTCACAGTGCAATCCGGGGCAGAGTTCAACTCTTCTAAGTCCATTGAACACAGTGGACTGTCAAGCCCTTGAGAATCTTACCAACTCTGTAATAAGGGCAAACTCACTGAAGTAAAAATGCTTCTTAAAATAAAGAGCATCTGGCAGCTGATGGTGCCAACACAAACATTGAGATCTTGCTGCCCTGTGCTGGTGGGAGTTGGCCTACAAGATTAGCAATGATCCCCATGCTGCCCTTGCTTTATTCTATGGGTGATGGTCCATTTCCTGCCATCATGTTATTTCTTTGTCATTGCAGAACCTCCTGTGAGAGCTGTTCATTCCAATGCTGAGGAGGTCCACATCTACCAGGTCACAGACCGTGTAGTGCTGACCTGTGAATTGTCCCGCCCAGATGCTCCTGTGTGCTGGTACAAGGAGGGGAAGGTAGTCGAAGGAAGCAAGGCTCTCCTTCTGGAAAGTGAGGGGCCTCACCGTCGTTTAATTATTCCTTCTGCACAAGTGGCCGATGCTGGAGAGTTTGCATGTGACACGGGTGGAGATTCTATCTTCTTCCACATCACTGTCACAGGTCAGGAACTTCCCCCTCTAAATGTCCCTTTGCTACACAGTCCTTTATAATCCAGTACCAACAAGTTGTATGTGCTAGATTTCTGCTCCTCATAGATTGGTGGTTATGAGGCCTGTGAGAAGTCTTGGCAGCTGCCTCATCTCTGAGTATGCTGACTCCAGCCTGGTTGTGAATTATTTTTAACAAATAACACAGCATCTCACAAGAAGTGATAAATATACCCAGGAACACCTTGTACAATTGCTTTAGTGAGCGACATATATCTGTTCAAGGTTCACCCTTGAATTACTGGCATCTGTTCACCTTGATCATCTCTAAGAAGCTGCTTAGTCCCATAAAATCTTTGCCTGCCATTCCATTCACATATTGGTTATTCTACCCCCTCCAATCCAATTTAATTTCAAGATTTCATTTTTTTTAAAGTCATGTTTGGTTCCCTACAGAGCCACAATGAACTCTTCAGCTATACGTTGCAGACCCCTACTGTAGCTCCCAGGCATGTTTTCTGTCTCAGTTCAGTTTCAGTAGAAAAGACCAAGAAGCTTGTGGTCATTTCTGCATGGTCCAAATATCCCAGGTTGAGCAAGGGAAATATCCTAGTTTGGCCAAGAAGTTTGCCTGGTTCCCAGTCCTAAAGTGGGTTTGTCCCACGATATTTCCCTCATCCTGGGATTTTCAAAAATCGCCAATTTGGCAATTCTTTTCAAAAATCCTACGGTGAACCCGCTACCATGAAAAAACCTCGGGAGCAGAACCAGTTTATTTTTTCCTGCCCAGCTGCCTGATCTCCCCCACCCCACCGCCCATCCCCTGATCTCCTCACCTGACATCATGTCAGTTTTCAACTCTGCTGAGTTGCTGACTGTTGCAGTCCGCCCTTCCCGAAATGTTCCCCCAAGCATGTTTTCTGCTCATGGTATCGACCGGGTGCCATTTTGCCTGGGTTAATCAGAGTAGAGTCCCAAAATTCCCCATTTTCTTTTCTGTACATGTACTGGTTGCTCTGACTGCATAGCTAGGGAGATGTGCACTTTGGGCTGAATGTTAGTGGGCATATCGTAAGGGACGGGGGAGTCTTTTGTTTTCCACAAAAATATGAGAACGTGAGTGGGAATGTGATGTGATGCTGTGCCCCATTGTTTTTTTGCTGCCGCTTGCCGTGTTGAGGCCTGCGCTGGGCCCTATCCAAAACTGGAAAAAGGGGGAGCTTTGTTTTCCCCCGCCGCTGCCCAAAACCAACAATCAGAACGCAGGACACTGGGGATGTTTGTGCATGTGCAGATATGTTTATGGTGTACTTACAAAAGACCCGGGCTCATGCAAAACAAACTGGAGTATTTCCTCCTGGTCTTCACTCGATTCCTTCACAGAAACGGGCAGTCATGCGAATGGAGAAACTGGGATAAAATAGGCCCGGATTGTAAGATACCGATTGTAACCTGATATAATTGTGCCATGCAGAAACTGCCTGTGTTACATCAACAAATATATTTTAATATAAGGTTTTGCAGGGTGGCACCCATTTCTCCAGATGCACAGAGATGTTCTAGCAAAATAAGTTCCTATGCTGAAGTAATTCATTTGCCTTTAAGGTGCCACATTTGTACTTTGCTCCGCCCCCCCCCCCCCCCGGCCCACATGACTATGCGTCTGGAATTGAGAGGAAGGATGACCTTGGAACTGGAATGTGGTGTCTAAAGACGTCATTAACCTTAGATGTAGAGTGTGTGTTTTTTAAGTTGCCTATTTCATTATTGTAAATGTGCAGTTAGATTTTCTGGGTTCCTTTGTTAGTTTGTTTTTTAAAAAATTGCAAGTTATTTTATCATATTTTGGCCAAGAAGGCAAGAAGAAAAGAGAAGAATAGAAAAACAACCCACACAACTACACCACGTTGTATCTCTGATCACAGTGCTTAGGGATAAAACTTTTGTGCCTTTTCTGCCATCCATCCCCTAAAGGTTTCGATTCAAAGGGACTTTTTTTTCCTTTAGGAGGATAACGCTTCTTAATCAAAGAGGCAGAAAATACTGGAGGCTCAACAAACTCACATAAACGAGTGGGGCAGCCAGGCAGGGTACTACCAGAGCAGTGTTTGAACTAATTTACTTCATATGACATTTTTTCTCTCCTGGCATCTGGTAATCCTAGTCAATTGTCATCTGTAAAACGAATCTGTTAATTAACCTGTTAACTAACCTCTGTTGATTACTCTAAACATGCTATATATATGACACATAATAATGCTCTCTTAATGTCATGTGCCCACTGATGGAGGGAGATTCATTGGGTTAGGCCTAGCAGCAACCACTAAAAAAATCACTACCCACACTACTTGGTCCAGCAAGTGAGCTACTGGGTCTGGCCTAGTGCTACGAGGAGCTACGGTTCAACTGGGCCCAAGCTGGAGCTGGTAGCCACAGCAAAACTCAGCCAGACATTTCCCCGGGAGAGGCTGCCAGAGGGAGGAAAGGAGGGAATGCTGAAGACAGGGAGTCACATAACTGTAAGTGGGCTGGTGGGTGGGGAGGAGAAAAGAAAGCAGAAAGGGAAAGAGATTATAGGGGCTACCAGGGAAGGGGAAACAAAAATAGTGGTGGAAGGTAGATGGGAAAATGAGACTTCTTCCACAAGGCCTTGCTGCTTTGTTCTTTAGAGTTGATTTGGCTTTTTTGTGTGTGTATGTATGTGTATATAGGATACTTTACATATTGGTCTCATAGCATCTTTGAGCTATGCTAGGCTAAGAGAGTGAGACTTGTCCAGGTCAAGACTTTGGGATAAACCGGATGTGAAAGCGTCTTCATGACCACTACAAGGATGTAGGGTTGTCAGGACCCCCTTGGTCACCAGTGAGGAATGGGGGAGGAAGGGTTGCCAGATCCTGGAGATTTGGCAGTGGAGCTGGGGGGTGGAGCAGGGACCTCAGTGGGGCACAATACCATAGAACCCACCTCTAAATTATATTTTTTTCCCCATGGGAACTGATCTCGGTCGTCTGGAGTGTGTGTTTGGCAAAACCTGTTTCAGAAAGTAGGGGTCCCGAAAAAACGGTGATGATTTAAGGGAGCTGAAAAGAGGTTCCTGAATAATGCCAATGATAAAAGGAGCTGCTGCAGATTTTTGCAAGGGATTCTCTGTAGGGTTGCCAGCTCCAGTTTGTGAAATATCTGGAGATTTTGGAACTGGGGCCTGAGAATACAGCATTTTCTCCAGGTGAACTGATCTCTATCACATGAAGATAAATTGTAATCCCAGGAGATCTCCAGTAACCTCCTAGAACAGTGGTGGCGAACCTATGGCATGCGTGCCAGAGGTGACACTCAGAGCCCTCACTGTGGGCACGCATGCACAGAGTTTGTCATGTGGGGGGCATAAAATCGCCCCTCACATACATCTAGGCTGGCCTGGGCCGCTGGGCACGACATGCGTACACCGCGGCAAGCAGATAGGACTCAGCTGAGAGGACTGATGCCTGTGCTTACTCCTTTACCTGGGAGTAAGCTCGGTTGCTGGCAATGGGGCTTGCTTCTGAGTAAATGCTCCTTGGGTTGTGATTCACCTGTTCAAAGCATTTTCATAGCTGCTTCAAAACAAAACCAACAACTACCACCAAGCTTACTCCCGGGTAACACGTGCCTTGGAGCCAACCATTTTTTCTGAACTAAAACCTCAGTATTCAGGTTAAATTGCCATGTTGGCAATTTGCGATAAATAAGTGGGTTTTGGGTTGCAGTTTGGGCACTCGGTCTCGAAAAGATTCACCATCACTGTCCTAGAAGTTGGCCCTCCCCATTTATAGTAAGTTTCTTTCTGCCACAGAACCTCCTGTGAAGATTGTACATTCCAGTGCTGAGGAGGCCCATGCCTACCAGGTTGCAGATCGTGTGGAGCTGACCTGTGAACTGTCTCACCCTGATGCTACTGTGCATTGGTACAAAGATGGGGAAGAGGTGGAAAAAAGTGAGGCCATCTTGCTGGAGAGTGAGGGCCCCCACCGCCGGCTGATCATTCCTTCGGTGCAGTTCCATGATACAGGAGAGTTTGTATGTGATGCAGGTGGTGATTCTGTCTTCTTCAATATCACTGTCACAGGTCAGAAATGCCTCCTACTAATCTTCTGCTTGATTTTTCACCCTCTCAGAGAGAGAGCGGAAAATTCCTTTCCTGTGTCTTGTTCTCTGTCCACCATATTCCATAAAAATGCTTCCTGGTACTTGGGTTCAATGTACCTTCTTCATTCAGTCCTTGCTATACCTCATAGCAAATTCTGTTACAGTTGTCTGTGAAGTATCTGTAAGATGTCACTGTTATCTCAGTGGGACCACTGAGGGACACATTTTATTAGTGCAGTGCAGTGGTCTGAATTACGACAGTGTTCCTCAGTCTCAATGTAGCTAAGGATGATTTTCTATTAATTGCATTTTGCACTTCAAAAAGTTCATTTTTAGAGTTTGTGAGAAGATTTACCTAATTTCAGTGAAACCCAGTCATATTTCTATATGAACCACAGTTTCGGGGCAGGCCTCTTAACTGGAAGAAAGATTAAGCAGTGACTCTTACAGAAACACAGTGGGAAGCCTCTTGTGAAAGTAGGTGACTGCTTCATCTTTGTATCAGGAGTGATAGAAGGATCCAATCACTCCATGTAGAAAGACATTAAAAGGAATTCTTGGAGGAATTTGTAGATAGTAGATAGATAAGATAATGTTAAATGTGTAACTGTTTATTAACAATGGATAGAGGTCAACACAATTTATTCTATTGGTTAAAAGAGTTTTGATTATATATGTATATTATATAATTAATGTTAAGTATTTTATTAATTTCTCTTGTGTGTCCCTACACATAGTTCTGGAACAATTGCCCGGACAGGATAGTTTGGCTCAACTTGCAAGACCCCTTCTGATTTCTAAGCCTCATTTTCTATTTCTCTTTTCTCCCATAGAGCCGCCTGTGCAGGTTGTTTCCTCCAATGCAGACAAAGAGCATGCCTACCAGGCCTCACAACAGGTGGTGCTGGCCTGTGAGCTGTCCCGCCCCAATGTTTGTGTGCGCTGGTACAAAGATGGGGAAGAGGTGGAAGAGAGCGAGAGTCTTCTCCTGGAAAGTGGAGGATCTCACCACCGACTGATCATTGCCTCAGCTCTGGTTCAAGACGCAGGAGAATTTGTGTGTGATGCAACCAGTGACTCTGTCTCCTTCAGTGTTACTGTTACAGGTCAGTTAAGCTGACACCTTTCCCTAGTTGTGAATTGTGATATCAGAAATAGTAAATGACAAGTGGGGGACCCACAAGGACTTTGCCGGGGGGGATCTCATTTTCCCCTATATGCCCACTATTTCGTTTTTCTCTTCCTTGAAAACCCTGTTTCCTGCTTCCTTCTCTCTTTCCCACCCATCAGCCAACCTCTTTCCCACACATCTGCACTTATACCTCGTCTTCAGCTTTCCCTCCTTCCCTCCCACGGCAGCCCTCTCCCAGGGAAAACTCTTATCTGTTCTTGCAACTGCCCTACACCAGGTTCAGCTGCACAATGGGGAACTTGCATGGATTTCTGGGGAACACCTCACTTTCTCCTGTATCCCCTCCCAATTTCTTATTTTCCTCCTAATGGCAGTCCCCATAACCTCACCTTTCCTTTCTTCCTTTTCTCCTTCCCCTCAACCAACCAACCATTTATCTCCCCTCCATGTTCATCTACATTTTAAAATGAATTTACTTCATTTACCCCCCACCTTTTTCCACAATAGGATCCCAGAGCTGCTGACATCATCCCCCTATCCTCCATTTTATCATCACAACAACCTGCTAGGGGATTAGTCTTGGAATGTGTGACTGGCCAAAGGTCACCCAGTGAGCACCATGGCTGCTGTTGAATATTAGCAAGCAGCTGGCCCTGTCAGTTGTTACTGCTGGACCTAGAGTTTCCAGATGGTTTCAAGAAAACATCAGACACGCTTGATAACAATGTACTGAAACCCCCTGCATGCTCAATATGGGAAGTTTATTGACGATATTGCACATTACATCTTATCTTTTTCTTTATTAATCCATTACAGATCACGACCAACCATTTCAACATAGATACATAAAACATTGCCAGTGCAAATAAACCATTTTGAAGAACAGATAGAGCCAATTCTAATATTTACTAGACCCAAATATAATAAATTAGTTTTGTAAGATAACTTGATAAAAAATAAGCAGGTATGCCATCCAAGGTTCAGTGAGACTTTGGGCCGGTCCCATACTCTCCACAAAACCTACCTCACAGGGTTGTTAAAAGGGTAAAATGATGGAGAGGAGAATGACGTAAGGTGTTTGGGTCCCAGCTGGGAAGAATGGTGGGGTATAATTAAAGTAATTTAAGTAAATTAATTTGCTGCATGAGGACTGAAGGACATATGGTGCTTGGCAGTTCTTGCTGCAGAAGCTTAGGGGCAGAAGAGGAGCAATACACAAACACGCAGGCACGTGCTTTGTTCTCTGCTGCAATCTCCCCTCTTCACCTTACAAACAGATTATTCCCACCCGGCTCCCTTGCTCCCCATCTCAGAAGCAACTCCTCCTGCACTGAAACATTTAGCCCTGAAAACTGCCTTCTATCTACCTTACTGGAAGTCTCAAGAGAGTGTAGGTCAAACACTGCTGCTACATGGGGTTAGCTGTTTAAGGGGTTTGGGAGACACATTCACATATTTTCCCTTCCCAGTTCTGCACTGAGACCTTCCCCATGCAGGGCTGCCCATCTACCACTTAAGCTGTCAAGCTGGGTTAGCAGCCCTCTTCATGACCACTCACCCCTCTGGGATGACTGCTCCAGACTCCGCCTAACTGGGAGCTTCCCCCCTACTGGCCTCCTGAGGCTCCCTCTTGCCTTGCCATGTCTCCCTGGCTTTTGGCCATTCTGTAGCTGCTTCATGCCACCCAGCACCTGTGAAGAATGTCCTTTTAAAAGTCTGTGGGAACCTGATTCAGCTTTGCATTGCAGCATGGTGGGAAGAAGAGCTCCTAACTACTGCCTACACTGTTTTCCCAAGCTGGGATGGCCTCAGGGGGAGTTTTTGTCTCATTTTGGAGCTGTGTTCACAAACTCCGACTTTTCAATCAAGAATCTGGTTCTGACACATTAAAAATACTGTGTCGTTTGGCCCGAGACAATCCTATGCATGAGCATTTGCAAGTCTTGAATGGTCATCTTCTACTTCCCAAGATTGAGAGATAATTGATGAGACTATTTCTTCTGAACCTCCTCATTCATAACAAGTCTCTTTCAGCCACAGAACCTCCTGTGAGAGTTGTGCATTCCAGTGCTGAGGAGGCCCATGCCTACCAGGTTGCGGATCGTGTGAAGTTGGCCTGTGAACTGTCCCGCCCTGGTGTTCCTGTGCGCTGGTACAAAGATGGGGAGGAGGTGGAAGAAAGTGAGGCTCTATTGCTGGAGAATGAAGGCCCCCATCACCGGCTTATTATTCCCTCAGCACAAGTGCATGACGCAGGGGAGTTTGTGTGTGATGCCGGTGGTGATTCTGTCTTCTTCAATATTACTGTCACAGGCAAGAAAATGATTTAATTTACCTTCGGAAAGGCTAGAGATGTCTGTAGCATCGTTTCAGTTCATTTTTTGTTTGCTAGGCAGTGTAATACAGAACAGTTACTCCTGTCTAAGCCCATTGAAGTCAATGGGCTTAGACTGGAGTAACTCTGTTCCAGACTGCACTATCAGTTACGTATTGTAGAAATTATTATCACTGTTACATCTGTTCAGAGTCTGTTGTCTTTCTTAGCCCCCTTCCGCACATCACTGGGAGAACGTGTTTCAGGCGGGATAAAATAACCCTCTCCCCTGTTTTCGCGTTCGCATGCCTCAGCGCAGCAGTGGGATTGAAATAATTTAACAACCAGTTCCAATGGTGGGATTCAAATAATTTAACAACTGGTTGTTTACAAGCACCATTTTAACAAGTGGTGCAAACCTACTGAATCCCACCACTGCCTCCGCGGTTGCTATGTGGGCTGTCATTGCGCCTTCACATGGAGGTGCGGCTTTAAAAAAAAATGCACCTCCCTCCACTGGAAGGCTGCGGGGCGGGGACTGTTAAAATCCGGGAAGTGTGGCCCAGTAAAGTGCTTCCCAGGGCATCTGTTCACTTGCAAGCAGCTGCAAAACGCATTAAAACAAGAGAATCACAGATAGCGCGATTCTCCAATAACCTGTTTAGGGGGGAAACGGGGGGCAGCCTTGCTTTAGAGGCAGGAGCTGTGTGAAGTCCCCCTCCCCGAAATAGGTTTTTCCTTGTCCCCAGCCCGAGTTTATTGGCCCATGCAGAAGGGGCCTTAGTTCATATCCATTCAAATCAGTTTGACCGGATCTCTAGTGCTTAATGACTAGAAGATCTCCCTTGGAAGTCTGTGATCTAATTTCTTTTCAATTTGTAGATACAGTAACTATTTGAAAGTGCAGTTTGGATCTGGGCAACCATGCTGGGGAAGGGTATTTTAACTCTTTTTCCATATTTCATTTTCCTAATGTAAATTAGTGTAAAGTAGAATTGTGTTTAGATTATATATCAGTTTATTGTATACTATTATCCTCTTAACCAAGCCTGCAAAGGGAGGGGCAGTGAATGAATGAATGAATGAATGAATGAATGAATGAATGAATGAATGAATGAATGAATACCTACCCACACACCCACCCACACACCCACACCCACCCACCCACACAAACACACACACACAAACACACCCACACCCACACCCACACCCACCCACCCACCCATCCACACACACACACACACACACAAGTCAGACCCCAGAGATGCTGTTTTCTCTGGCTGGAAAAATGGTGGTGATAGGGAAGAGTTAAAATGCCCTCTTCCAGTGGTGACGTTTTGAGCCAAATCAAAATGTAAAGAACATATCACAGATCTCCAGTTTGATTGATTTGTCCACATGTGCAGATTTACTGGAAACAAATTATATAACGAATTAAAACACAAATAGTAGTTCTTATCCTTTTGTTTACAACAGTAAGATGCTTGGAAAGTTCTGGATCAAGTCTGCAGTGAGGCAGTGGGAACTAAAAATAGTGGGTCTTAGTTGAGAATGTTGAGGCTGAGAGATTACTGAAGTTTTTCAAGCATAAAAATACATAAAGAGATTGATGGTGTCTGACAGCTTTTTGCAGTATTGGGCCTCGGAGAAGGTGATGAAAACTACCACAGACACTGAATTATAGGATTCTGTCATCAATCTTGTCAATAGAACCTTTACTTTCAAGTATGTGTTACAATGTATATATCTGATATGTTGAGTGTATTAATTGCAGATGGTGAAAAATAAGAACATCTATCTATCTTTTTATTTGATTATATATATATGTTGCTGTCTTTAATTCCACTGAAATTCACTCCATTCCTTGTGCTTTCTCTCATAATCCTGCAGAGACACCTGTGCAAATTGTGCACTCTAACACAGACGAGGCCCATATTTATCAAGCCACAGAACGTGTGATATTGTCCTGTGTACTGTCCCGCTCCAGTGTCCCTGTCCACTGGTATAAAGATGGGGAAGAGGTGGAAGAGGGGGAACGCTTGCTGCTGGAAAGTGAAGGAACACACCAACGGCTAATCATTAGCTCGGCACAGGTGCAAGATTCAGGCGAATTTGTCTGTGATGCAGGTGGCGATTCTGCCTTCTTCAATGTTACAATTGTAGGTCAGTAATTTTTAATTATTCTTTTAATCAGGGCTACTTTTATGTACATCATGATTATATTTTCTCAGATTCCCATTTGAAACTCAACTTGGTCAGTTACAAGGACTTGTCTTCGTGAATTCAAATTCTGGGAGTCATATCTTTTTATTCAGTTTGTGTGATCTGCATTGTACCTTGCTGGGCTATCTGTCTGCTATTTTGTGTCCTGAGAGCAGCATACATGGCAATCTTCTTCTTTATTTTACTACCATAAGCCTGATTAGATAAGTTAGGTTGCAGACTGGATCCCCGATTCATTCACACGAGCATTGTGTTTCTTCCCTACTTTCTTCCATTGTGTTTCTTCCCTGCTTTCTATAACTTTTAGCATTCTTGGGACAATTGATTCCTAGCTTGTAGGCCAGTGTGCTGCAGTGCAGAGGAGGAAGGGGACAGAATCCCACTCTTTTTCCATCAGTGGAGCTTCTGCTCATAGAAGAAGCAGCACAGAGCAAATTCACCTCTTCCCCTCTGCACTGCAGCCCACTGTCTAGAATCAGCTTTGTCAAAATGTGAAAGAGGAGAAGATTCACAACGGTCCAAATTTTAAAAGGGGAGAGGGGTGGGCAGAGGCTAACTGTGGTTTCCTCGCACTGCAAGAGTCATGCAAGAGTCTGAATGACAACTAGAGAAATATACATTTTTCTTTACTGAGAAGTTTAAATGAAAGTACTAACTGTAATTGAGTATGTATTGAATGCCAAATAGATGTTTATGAGAAAATGAAATTAAGAAGCATTGGAAATAAATAACAGCAATACAGCTTATATATATATATATTGTATTTCTTACCATATCCCAAAGGATCAGGGCAAGTTGCAAGATATCCTGATAATCCTTTATCCTCATGAAATTGCATGCGTCAGGTTTGAATTAAAACATGACAAGTTGCCAAAGACTACTCAGTATGCTTCATGACTGAGCAGGGAGTAATTTTCTCTCTATTTCAACCCAATATTTCTTTTATTACGGCATATTGGTAATGGTTCACAGTATATATTTATATCATATACAAGCAGCAGCGGGTCTCCCTACAGCCAGTTCTATGGTATCAAGCCTAGGCCCCCTTCCGCACATGCAGAACAATGCACTCTCAATCCACTTTCAATGCACTTTGAAGCTGTGCGGAATAGCAAAATCCATTTGGAAACAATTGTGAAAGTGGATTATTCTGCATTTGTGGAAGGGGCCCAAGCAAGAGCTTCGGTAGCATCTGTGCTCACAAAGGGTGTTTTCTGGCTTGCATGCAGGCCTGCAATAACTGACTAGTTCCTGTAATGACTTTGGAGGTCAGAGGATGTGTGCACATGTCTGAGTTTGTTGCTCATCCATCTGTCCCAAAGCCTTCATGAAAATGGCTGTCTGGAGCCTAGGAAACAAATGTATGAAGCCATGTTCATCACCTGTGCTCAAGGCAGAGGTGTAGCAAGGGGGGAAAGCACCCAGTGCACCAGTGCGTCCTCCACCCCGCCCCGGAATGCCTCTGTCCCGCCACGCCACGCCCCCCCATGCCCCACAGGGGCGTGCCACCGATGCATCGCACATGCACACACCGTCCCCTTGGAGCTACGCCTTTGGCTCAAGGTACTCAAGCTCCTGCAGTGGCGTTACAGAATATTGTTCTGCTTTGAAGAATTAAAAAGACTAAAGGAATGAAGGAGAAGGATCGAATAGAGGATGCATGTCCCAGGATGAATATCATCTGAAACTAGCCTTCCCCTACTTCTTTAAGATGCCACATGAAGATCCAGCACTTAGAATTTTATTTCTACATTTATGGAAGGAGATGGAGATTTAAACCTTCCCCTCTGAGCCAAATTCATCATCACCAAAAATAAACTTCAGGAGCCACAGTTTGCCCTACTGGGGATCTTACAGGTTGCCCATCAAAGCATAAATGTTTCACCAGTGTGGCGAATAACTGGTCTGCAGGCCAGGAAAACAGCACGGGGAAGACTTAAGCCTCCATCCCTGGGTCTCACTCCTGATTGTGCCCATTTGCACCTAGGAATTAAGTTTTACATTCAGAACTCCCAGAACGCATCTCATAAACAGGACCAGGGTGGATACGTGAGTGAGGTGGGGACTTCATAACATCCTTGGAATGTTGCTTAGAATACAGCTGGCTTCTAGCAAAGCTATTCTGAAAAGAAAATTCTGGTGGAAATTCTTAGCTGGTTAACTGATGATTAGGCCTCTCCCCACTTTATCTATAGATAGGTCTGGATGAGAATGGAATGGAGACTTGAATACAGAGCTGTGCTTAATGGGAGCCTGTAAAGTTCAAAAATTATTGGAAGCAGCTGGGCATACTGTGGAAGCATTAATAGAGCCCCAGTGACTGGATGGTTAATGGTGTTTGCGTCTTCCGTTCCCCTCACCTTCCGCCAGGCTTTTTGCAACATCTCAAAGCTTTCAGCAGTGTGATATACACACATACACCCACATATATTATATAATGAACCTGTGGCAAACAATAAATAGCTATAATGAACAATAAAAGCAAAATCTAAAATAATGACAAAAGCAAATCCTCTCCCAACTGGTGATCAAGTCAGAGAAGAGAATTATACCTCATCTAAAAGTTACTGTAGTGGATTCTAAATTGAATTATCTTCTGCAGACCTCTCTGAATATCAATTCTTCATTCAATAGCTATTCAATTACATGTTGTGCTTTCATTTTAACTTCTCAGTAAAGTTAATTTAAACTTCTTTGGTTTGATTTTGTTGTTGTTGTTGTTGGATTCATGGATACTCCATTAAGTGCCTCACAAGGGAAGCAGAGTTCAGCTGTGACTTGTTTCCAAATCACAATCCATGGAAAACTCTTTGTCTGATGCTACAAGTTGCTGTAACTTGAGACACATCCTGCTCAGCATAAGAGGAGTCAAGAGAGAGAGAGAATGGCAAGAGTATTGCAAATGCCTTAGCAGACCAGGTGCTCGGGAGCAGCAGCTGCAGAAGGCCACTGCTTTCACATCCTGCATGTGAGCTCCCGAAGGCACCTTGTGGGCCACTGCGAGTAGCAGAGTGCTGGACTAGATGGAATCTGGTCTGATCCAGCAGGCTCTTTCTTATGTTCTTAAGGGGGGGAGAGTTTGGGGAGGGGAGGGACTTCAGTAGGGTATAGTGCCACAGATTCCACCTTCCAAAGTGGCCATTTTCTCCAGGTGAACTGATCTCTGTCACAGATCAGTTGTAGTAGGAAATCTCCAGCTACCACCTGGAGGTTGGCAACTCTACATATTATGGAGGTAGTTGTTCCACCTGTTCATTTGTATGGTGCAGTGCTCTCTGCCTGGCATTGTTTGCCACTCATATGGTGACTGTCAGAAAGTGCTGATTAAACTGTATTGAACCTGAGGACTCTCTGAGGACTCACTAGTGAACCTGTATTTATTGAGGAGGCTCAGATTGATTCAGGCCTAAACACATTACACTGTTTCCACACATTGCCTCATTATACATAAGATTCCCCAGTAGAGGCAGACAGAGACTTATCAAGATGCCATTTCCATTCCATTCAGTTCAGTTTCTTTATTAGCATAATGTAAAAAATAAAAACAAAATCCCAAGGCATTAACATTCTATTCTAATAGCTAAGTTCATTAAAAATATGTGTCCACATGGCCATTTCCTTTTAACTGAATGGTTAGAAATCCTTGAAAGATCTTGTCTTGAGGACTAAAGCAGATAGGTGGCAACAGTGGGTGAGATTTCAGCATTCCTGTCTTCCAGCAAAAGATGTGTTAATTGTGTTTTGGAATAGTTTTGGGACACTGAAAATAAAAGATGGAGAATCTCATTTTACAGATCAATGAATAGTGGACAGTCCAAGAGAATATGTGGAAGTGTATCAGGACTATCACTTCTGCAGGTGCAGACTCTTTTAAGAAAAGGGGTCCTTTGGTAACTGAGAAATAGAAGATCTTAAGATGGCCTAGTCAAGTGTGAAGACTCTATGTTGAAAAGGTGGCATGTTGGCAAGATAGCTAGCCCCTGACCCATAGGAAACTTGGATCTCTGGGGCTCTTGGAGAGTATATGCTCACTTTGCCAGATAACAGGAACTGAAATTTGTGATCTTCCAGTCTTGCTTTTATTACTTGCATGATATATGATTCATCACTTATTACTAGTGACTTGAGGCCAACACCCATACTACTAGTTTTTGTTCTGATCATTTCAGACCACCTTGAGTGGTAAGTATCTTGGAGCATACAAGTAGACTTGTGATCTCAGTTCTGTAATGTATCTTCAGTCAATATTTAATTGAATGTATCCAGGCTTTTGTCTCTATTAAGGGGAACCAAGATTCAAGGCAAAGAGTTATATATGTGATGCAATTTGATATTCTTAAGATTTTGCAGAGAAAAGCCACCTGGATTTGTTCAATTTTGATGTTAAATACCTGAATCCAAATAGGGATCCCATGCAAGATTTAAGGAATGACTTTGGTCTTGAAGATATGAAATGCCACCAGCACTGATTGATTCCCCCACTACACACACACCAGATAAAAGAATTGGGCAACTGCTGCAGTTGTATGCTTGGCAGAAGAAGTCACACAGGCACTGTGAAAAGACCTCTTGAGATTATAGCTAAAATTGATAAGAGGCCATTTCAAGTTGGGAAAAGGTTGCCAAAGGAAGGCTTAAGTTGTCTCTACCCATGTGCCAATCCACATCACACACACCCCCCCAAACACCTGAGAACTGCTGGGAGCCCCAAACAGAACTCCTAGCATTCGTCTGGTTTGACAGGACCCAGTGTGGACCCAGACCAGTGTGACATGTGGTTAGTTCCTCAGTGTTATAATATGAGAAGCAGTACAAGAAAAATCACATGCCTCTGATCCTGTGCAAAGCATATTTTCCCTCTGAATAATTGCAGTTAGCCCCACACATTTGGAACTGACACTTGAACGTGGATTCAATTATGGTTGAGCCCTGTCATCTCCACTTCTAGAAATTAAGCTATTTCTGTGTTTTTGCATAATATGGAGGAAGCTTGTTCTGCTCCCCAAGTAAAATATCTTAGGTGCCCTGTACTCGGCCAGAACAGAGTGGGAGACTCACAAGTAAGTTGTAACAGTTAGAAAAAGAAGTTTATTGCTAGAAGAATTGAGACCCTAACTCCTCCCAGGGTTTGACTAAAACAAAGTACTTGCTTGACTGAAACAACTTAAAGCTTGAGACTTTTATCCTTTCCTGTCTCCTTCCAGGAAAGTTCATTTTGTCTGGGCTTCCTCTTGGTTCCTTCAGTGTCCTTTATCTGGATTCCACTTTCTGTTAACACCTTAACTTTTATACTCCTTATCCACCTTAGACGTAAGAGATATTGCAGCCTTCCAACTCTGCTGGCACCTTAGACTAAATCAACTAAACAGGGGCATTAATTGGTAATGAAAGGAAGACTGCCTCTAGGGGGATTTCTTAAAGGGACAGGGTCTAACTACAGTTCCCTCCCTTAGAACACTATACAAAAGGAGCTAAACACATTGCAACTAAAGGGACAACTGAGACTTAATAAGAAAATAATAAGAGCTTCTCTGGGGGCATGACAAAGCTGTTAATGATGACATGAGGATATTTCACTCCAGCAGAATTTGCTGTAAACCAATTTGAGATGATTCACATGACTTGGATCTCAAAGGTTAAAGGGGTTTCATATTGTCTATTTCAGCTCCTGAAGTGCATATCACTCCTTTGTCAGAAGCCCAATGCCTTCGTACAGTCCTAGCTGGGATGCCTCTCCTCCTGGAGTGTGAGGTCTCTGCCTCTGATGTTCCTGTCCAGTGGTTCAAGGATGGAGATCCTGTGTCCTTAGATGATAACCTCACTGTCCAGTCAAAAGGCTGCATTCGTCAGCTGTTGATCTATTCTGCCTGCCCATTGGACACGGGGACATACACATGTGACACAGCCGATGACACCGCAGTCTTCACTGTGACGGTGGATGGTGAGTCGAGGCAAAAGCTGGGGAAGAGGGATGGCACTGTGCCTTGGCCTTATGTACTGCTTCTGGCTGATGCGAGAACGCCGGAACTGAAGATGATGCTTCAAGGCTTTCTTTCCACCACAGCCCTTGGACTCAAAGTCTCACTGCTTGAGACCAGACTTACCTCTGCTAATCTTTTGCCTTTTCCCACTCATCTTTTTTTGTAACTGAACCTTAGGAACCACTCCTCTGTGGTCTAGTACCAGAAACTGTAAATCCGAAACTGTAGATCTGTAAATCCCTTTCTATATAGAATTAATAAATGGCACAGCACTAAAGTTGTTTCACCCCTTCCTCACTCATCCTCCCATGTGAAGCTTACTTTTGAAATTCTGCTGCTTTTCTGCGTTCTGTGCTACTATGTCATTTTTGATTGCAGAACTGCCTGTTCGAGTTGTGCACTCCAATGCGGATGCAGCTCATGTATACCAGGTCTCTCAGCGGGTGGTGCTGGCCTGTGAACTGTCCAGCTCAGATGCTCTTGTGCGCTGGTACAAGGACGGCGAAGAGGTAGAGGAGGAGGATGGCTTCCTGTTGGAGAGTGAAGGGCCCCATCGCCGTTTGGTCATGGTGGCAGCTCAGGCCCAGGACACAGGAGAATTTGTGTGTGATGCTGTTGGTGATTCTGTCTTCTTCAATGTTACTGTTGCTGGTGAGTGACCCTCTTAAGCTTGGTATCAGTGGGCAGGACTTGTGGTTATTTAATACTGCCTCCTCCCATGAGCTGTGAACAGCTGCCTGTTAATGCTTCTCTGACAGCCTCTTTTTTTGCTCCTTTTTTTGGTGGTCATAAGAGCTTAAGGAGAGCTCTGCTGGATCAAAACAGTAGTCTGAGGGGTCTCCAGCCTTTTTCAGCGTATGGGCACCTTTGGAATCCTGACACAGAATGGTGGGTGCAACTACAAAATGGCGGCCACAGGATATGGAGCAAACCACAAAATGAGTGAGGTCATACATAACTCTAGCAGTCACTCTTCAACGTTTCAAGCAGGACCTATGTTTTACAGGATTCCTTTTTAAATGAACATATTGTTGAAAAATATTTTCTTGCATACACACATTTTCTTGCAGACATACATGTAGACATGCAGTGAAGATCCCTGAACTGGAGTAGCAGCTGTTGCCAAAGCAACTTTTTAAAAATCTGCCCAATAGTCAAATTTCCAATGGTCAGTCAGAAGGCTTTCTGAACAAAAGCCCAGCTGGCATTGCCCACTTTCTAAAAACCCTTGGCAGATACCAGGAATGATGTCAGCAAGCACCATGGCACCCACTAGCACCACGCTGGGGACTTCTAGTCACATCCCTGGCACACATCCCTGGCACACAGACTCTCTGGGTGGGGCAAGGTAGTGGATGAGGGTTGCAGCAGAAAGGGGTGGGCAGAGGGGTTAAGCATTCCCTTTTCTGCTGCCACTAAATATTAACCTTCTAGGACCTGTTTTTCCTTAGAAGCAGCAGTGGCTAAGGTTTAAATACACATAATTCGTGTACAGTTATCCCTTCCATATCACTGGGGGTAGTGATGCACGCCCCCCACAATTTTGAAATCTGCATAAAAATTTGTGGCCCTCCCTTCGTACCAGTGAACAAGCCTGATATTTTATTTTTCTTTTCTTTTAGCTTTAAAAAAGAAATTGTATATTTATGGCATATGTTTTTATGCATTTCTGAGTTTCTAAACTTTTTCCGTGTCATCTGCTGGCCTTCACGTGTCGTCTGCAGCTTCCGAAAAAATCCCCCCAAATTCCCATTTAATTTCTTGCGCTAGCCCATGATGTATCAAAACTGCGATGGGGAAAGTCACGATGTGGAAGGGATAGCTGTACTGTGTATGTTTGGTCCTATGATGAGCATGGGAGTGGATGAGACCTCTTATACTCCTGCACTGTGTCTGTTCGGCAGAGCCCCCTGTACGGATTTTGCTGCCAGCTGACTGTTTGTTGGAGAAACAAGTGTGGGCACTCGAGCGCCTGGAGCTGAGCTGTGAGGTGTCCGTGCCTGATGCTCCTGTGCGCTGGTTCAAGGATGGTCTGGAGGTGGATGAAACACACAATCTCTTGCTGCAGAGGGAGGGTGCTAAGCGCCTCCTTGTTATCCTGCAGGCAAGTGCTGAAGATGCTGGAGAATACATCTGTGAAACCAAGGACGACTCTGTCTCCTTCGAAGTCAGAGTTTCAGGTGAGCAGTGGGGCCCACATCTGCACATTTGAAATTAAGCCCCAGAGCTAACTCAGCAGTAAGTCTAACCCAGCACAGGATATTAAATCCTTAAAATATCAGTTCCAAATCTTGTTTCAAATCTGTAAAACACTGCTATTTTTGTTCCCGTCATATTCTTCAGCTTGGGTTTATATAGATATATTAATATGCTAATACTGGTAGATTTTTGTCAGCTGGAATATATAATTCTAGAGGCCGTTCTGATTGAAACATTCACTCACCATATACATAAATATCTATGAAACTGGGGTAATAATAGGCCCAAAATAAGAACATAAGAACATAAGAACAAGCCAGCTGGATCAGACCAGAGTCCATCTAGTCCAGCTCTCTGCTACTCGCAGTGGCCCACCAGGTGCCTTTGGGAGTTCACATGTAGGATGTGAAAGCAATGGCCTTCTGCGGCTGTTGCTCCCGAGCACCTGGACTGTTAAGGCATTTGCAATCTCAGATCAAAGAGGATCAAGATTGGTAGCCATAAATTGACTTCTCCATAAGGGTCTGTTTTGAAGAATATGGACCAACTGTCATTCTCTCTCTCTTTCTGTCTCGGTGTCTCATGCAGACACTGTGTGGTAGAACATCTCTCCATCTCTTTCTCTTGCTGGTCAGTTATGGGGATGGAGACACATCACATCATGCATTGTTTGTGTTAGACAATATAAGAAAGAGCAGTGGCAGCTCATACCACTTGTAACATTTTATTTGACCCATGGACTGATCGAGAAATTACATGATCACCATTTATGCAGGAAAGGGACCCATCAACAATGCAAAAATATTGTGTGTGGAACCATCCTTTCTGTTAATTTTTTTTGTATAAAGAACTTTGAAAGGGCCAAATCTTAAAGGTAAAGAATTTGTTCATGTATGTATTTGGGGCGGGGGGGGGGGGGGATTCATAGCTTGAGGATTGGCCTCTAAATTGCTTGCAGTGATTTGGAAATCCCTGGTGACCTACATCTACGTTAGTAAAATAATACCCCTAATTAAGACCAACCAATGGTGTAAATGCAAGCTTTTGCTGGCCAAAGTCTTGGCTTTGCGTAGTGTTGGAAATGCCAGAGCTTCCCTAAGTCTAAGGAAACTGAGAACATCCAAGTTTGTTTTGGGAACCAGTAGCACACACAGTGCCTGGGTGCCTCCTTTCACTGCTGCACCTGGAAGATCTGAGGCACCCATTGATCAATATAGTCAAACACATTAAGTAGGTTCTGCACATTAGTTGGGACAAATGTTTGGACATAAGCTGCAGCACAAATTGTAATTCTGTCCTTGGGTGGTATATGAATGGAGGTGTTGGGAAGAGATGTTTACTTTGGATTTGACAATGGAGGATTGCCCCTTGATGTTGCTTCAGTTTCTAGGGCCTGTTTAAATAGGGCTGTGAATAATTATTAGAAATGTTAGTTAGAGAAAAGGACTGACTCTTTGAACAGTCAGAGGGCCAAATTATACTTGACATGGTTACATGTAGTTTTTTCTGCATATGTTATTTCTTTCTTTTGTAAATCAAAATATAGCCAGAGATAGTGGCTATATTGTTCTTGGGAGGTCTTTACAACAGAAATTCTCCCAGCTGCTTTTCCCCCGTGAGGGTTTAAAAATATGCAGCTAAAGAGTTCTTCAAGCACCATTATTTCTTCAGCGGCTGCAAAAATATTCCTGAGAACAGAGAAGTGATAGTATATGGTGGGGTGGCACTAGTGACTGATAGTAAAAGCATGTTTCCTCAAAAATCTCAGCCCCAGTATTTAACTAGAATAGGGATTAACAAATTGCCAGGGAAGAAGATGGACTGCCTGTTTATCTGGGCCCTTCCATCACAGAATAAGGACAGCTTGTAACAACAGATGCCCCCTTCTGACGAAACATTGTGACATGGCCCAGCAACAACGATGCTGTTTGTCGCTGCCTCAAACTTGGGCTACCTGCCATCTCCTTGCAGAGCCCCCTGTGAAGATCGTGCGGCCCCGCAGGGCTCCCTCTGTCCTGAAGGTCTCAACGGGGGAGACAGTGACTCTGGCCTGTGTGCTATCTCATGGGAATGCGCCTGTCCGCTGGGTTAAGGACGGTGTCACGCTAGAGGCCAACAGCGGCCTTGTCCTGGAGGAAGAGGGTGCCCAGCGGTGTCTGGTCATCCCTACAGCTGGCCCAGAGCATTCTGGGAAATACATCTGCAACGCTGTCGATGGCACCATGACCTTCACCGTCCAGGTGTCTGGTGAGTGCAGTGCTCAGGGAACTGCAACAGCAGGGAAGAAAGCTGAGATCAGAATGTTGGTGGGGGGCAGCTGGGGAAAGTGGGAATCCCAGACAGTGATGCTGGGGTAGATTTAGTATGCTGATCAGTTCCCAACCCCTTTCATCTGAGGGCCAAGCTCCTTTCACTGCCTGTTGGAAAGAGCTTGAGCAAAGTTGCCCCCAATCTCCTGAACAAGGAATGGCTATAAAGTCACCAAAGCCAGTGCATCAGTGTGCCTGGGATCACTTCCTAAATCCCATTACAATTGGATAAGGCAAGCAAAGGTTAAAAAGAACTATTTTCAAAAGAATTAGGCATGCTGTCTAGTCTCCTGTATAACTTTGTGACATTTTGTGTCTGAAAACCAGTGAACGCTCCTCCCTCTGACCTCTCATAGGAAGTGTCTGATCTGGCTCTAAAAGTTATGCTCTTCTGCCAGTTTAGATATGGCTGCACTGGATTTCTGGCTCCCTTGTTTGCCTAGAAGTGTGCGTTGACCTCTTCATGCTTTCTGCATTCTCCTGTTGCTAGGGTTTCCTTGTTCCCACTACTTTGTCCGTTGATGTATCATTCATTGCCTACCAACAGCTTGTGCATGTTGCTGCAACCTTGGGCTACATTTGCAAGTGTGTAAGCCCCTGCACAGACAACGGACATACTGGGATTTCTCAGGCAGCCCTATTGCTAGACAGGTTTTGGAGTACCACTGAACAGTAGAACAGTGTCAGTTATTTATTTCTTGGACTCTCTGTTCTTCTGTTTCCTGAGGTTTCAAAAATTGCCATTGCTGGAGATGTGCATCAACAACATGGTGGGGTGGGAGAATTTGTGTTATGAAGACAAGCACATGCTCCACAGGTAAAATTTAGGGAAAAGGTTTGCTTCACATTCAGCGTCCAAGAACATACATGTGAATTCTTCAAGAGGTATGAACATCTATGCATGCATTTATCCACACATGCACACACAAAAGCCTTTCTATTATCCAGACCTGTGCAAATCAATAACAAGATTTGATGAATGGGAGAAAAGTATCCTTGTTTCCCTTGTAAGGTTCATTTGCCAAAGGGAAAAAAAACCCTATGGACCCTGTAGGGTTCCCAACCTCCAAGTGGGGTTTGGGTATTCCCCAGAATTGCAACTCATCTCCAGGCAGCAGAAGCAAGTTCCGCTGAGTAAAATGGCTGTTTTGGAGGGTTGACTCTATGACATTATATCCTCCCGAGGCCCCACCTCTCCCAAAATCCCACCCTCCCCAGGCTTCACCCACGAAATCTTCAGGAACTTCTTACCCTGGGGTTTGCAATCATAAGAACTAGGCGTTTTGAAACTCATAGTCTTAGATACATGGCTTATCCATTAAATGTGTACATTAATTAGATCTTTGGAGAGCTGCAGATAGACTGATGGAAAGGGTAAAATATGGCCTCCATGCTTAAGTTTTCCATATTTGCTCCTGATGATTGTTGTGTTTGAGATGGACAATAGTTCAGCTCCCATTCCTTGTTCACCTCTATTGGTGTTCCTTGGTGGAATTTAATCTTCCTCCCCTGCCTTTCACCCATAACATGTGGTATATATGAATCAGATGTAGAGGAGAGGAAATAAACCTTAAGATGTGGAACCTCTGTTTTTTCCAAAGTAGTCCTATTCCATTTCTTTAAATCACACAGATCTGTAGTGGGAGGCACCTGGCTTTCTTCTGTTTTCAGTGATGTGGGAGGCAGTGGTGGTGCTGCAGATTCAGGGCAGGAGGTGGAGTTGGTAATTTTGGGGCTCTTTCCAGCCCCCTATTGCTCTGGAATATTATTATCTACCCAGCAGGATGCGATGCTCTCCTCAGGAAACTTTTATTTCTTCTAAGCACTGAACCAAGAAAGTTTAGTCATGTAGGGCGTGAAGGAGGTGAGAAGTATTTGCGACAAGTTGCAGAAAAATTGCTTCTACCTTAGTTGGAAGATTTTTGCCCTTGTGTTCTAACTGTGATGTTTGGCCCATTTTCTTCAGTCTCTCCGGTATTATTGTTTGTTCTTTCTTGGAGCAAGTGGATCAGCCATGACTGCATTACTAAAGCATTTGATTGCAATATTTTGAGGTCTGTATCTGAATAAAAGTTCTGAATAAACTTTTTATCTCTAGGGTTTATAAATTGCAAACGTATTAATTCTAAAACCCAAAGTTGAACAATTCCTTTTTCTTCGGACAAATAAAAATATCGCAAAAACATGTGCAAATTCCCCAGGACTCTTCACCAAGCTGGGTACTGAGTCCTGTCTCCTGCCCCATCTCCCCAGGGAAGATGAAATCAGCTTGTTCAAGACATGGATCCAAAGACTGAAAACTGTTGTTGTAGTCTTAAGATGGAAAACAGGCTGTGTGGCAAATAGGATTTGTTTTGATAGCAATGGGTGCGAAACAAGTTTTCAGGTTGCATGGGACTGCTCGGACAAAGGACATAGACCAGGGGTCCCCAAACTTTTTAAACAGGGGGCCAGTTCACTGTCCCTCAGACTATTGGAGGGCCGGACTAAAAAAAACTATGAACAAATTCCTATGCACAAATTATTGTAAAATGTTTGATTTCACCTTTCAGCCTTTCTGTCATCGTCTATTTTTAGAACAGTGACCAAAGTATGTCAAGTACAGGGTGGGCTCCAAATATTGTTGGGGAGGCTGTGGAATACCTTCCCCTGTAAAAAAAAAAAAAAGCAGAACTTTCCCAATGAAGCATTCCATCTAACCCAGGATCAGATTTATCTTCCTGGGTCTCTTTTCCCTCCCTAGCAGCCAGCGAGCAATTCGCCAGCCTGGCTGATGCCAATGGGAGTGTGAGGCGGAACAGAAAGCCTGAGAGCAACACATGGAGTAGCTGAGAGGGAAGGGCGGAGCAGGCGTTGCCACATGTAAGGTTTCCAACTCTGGGTCAGAAAATTCATGGAGATTTGAGGGTGCCATCATGTAACTGCAATCAACAGCCGTTGGGGCCGGTTCCTCCTCTCCCTCGAGCCCCCACTGCACATGAATGGAGCCATCGCTGCCATGCCTGGCGGGCCGGATAAATGCCTTCAGGGGGCCACATTTGGCCCCCGGGCCATAGTTTGGGGACCTTTGACATAGACTGATGAAGATGTCCAGAGAACTGGCTGTTATGGGTTTTCTGGGCTAGAGGATTTGAACGTTTGTACGCTGTTGTGAGAAAAATCTGGTTTTGTGATATTTAATGGGTCCTAACAAAAGGCCTCGCACAACTTTCAGTTTTGGAATTTATCTGTAGACAGGCACTGTTGCTTTAACCTTTGTCTGTTGGGGGAAAATGCCATATTAATTCCAGTTAACTGTGATATGATCAATGTAGTGGAATCCCCAATCTCATAGAACCTGTAGGCATTTTTTAAATTTTGAGAAATGGAAACAAATGCTGTTCTGAAACCACATCCCTCTCCCGCACATCCGCAAGTAACTGGGAGGTGGTGGGGAATCTGTGTAAGTGAGGGCTTGAACCCATTAGCCCCCTTCTTCCTATCATCAGGCCATAACTAGCTAACTTTGTACTCAAGGCTATAATATAAATTTTTCTCCTATTGTTTCTTAGTAGTTATTTTGGTAATGTGACAAGAGAAATGATAATATGTTTATTTTAGACATCATATCCTTTTTCTGCACCCCTCCACTTTGTCATGCCCTTGTTACAGCTCTGCCTGTCATTTGGGTAGAATTCAGCCAGCATGCAAACTTATCTGCCCTTCAACTTTTCCCTCAGTAGCTTGAGGGAGCACTGGCAGGGAGCAGCCAATGTTTGTGTATGAGTGGTTATTCACTCTCCTCTCGTGCTCTAGCCCAGTCAAGTGATTGGTCTAGGAGCAGATAAATGCCTGGGCACTTCGGTGAGAACTTTGGTCACAGTCTGAGTTTTTTTAAAAAAGGAACAAACTTTGTATTCAGCTAGTGCATGCCTCTATTAGTTAGAAGCAACAAGTACACATGGAAATGATATCAAAACAATAGCACAAATGCTACCAAAAATTAAGAAAAGTATCTAAACACGAGGCTAGCTACATTCTACAAGTCACTAGTTTTACCTTGACATTCTTTTCAGAGGAATTGGTACAAGAAGAGTTGGAACAACAGACGGTGGTTGATATAGACTTCACTCTGTTTCTAAAGCACGTCCTACTCCATTGAGGTAGAGGAAAACTAGGGCCAGCTATTTGCTTCGGGCCAGAGATGCTTTTGGAGAAGAAGCAAATGGGCACCATGAAATCCTTTGGCAGGCACATGGCACACATGGGTGCCTCACTGTGGATTACTGATAGTGTTTGTTATCAGTGGACTTCATTCCTGGCTGACCTTATGCAAGATGATTTTGAGTTTTTCTCTCCTCCCTGACTGTCTGGATAATCCGTGGCTTCTCCTGAAGAATCCTTGATTCAGGGTTCAGCTGAGGGTTCTTTCTGGGGCAGCAACTGGAATGCCTGAGGAGACTGTGTATGATTTTTAGAGGAAATTCAGTTGTACTTAGGCATTTTTAAACATGAAAATTAAAATTTTCCCCCTGCGCCAATTAGTGTAGAGAAATTACTATTAAAATTGTTTGCTCTGCTTTTCCCCTCCTCCAATGAAAACATTTGATTGTTGTGTCTGGCACTGTGTGGTGGGATGGGCAAAATAATCATGCTCCCTACTTCCCTGAGCAATTAAAAGTTCCAGGGTGGTATGTCTAGGTTTAGTTTCCTTTGGAGAAGAGAGCACTGGAGTCTTATGTTGTCTTTGTAATATTCAGTTTATTAACCAGTGTCTAGTACACCATAGGTGGAGGCTGAGAAGCACTTCTACAGGACACCAGATCTACTACCCAAGGTCAGGTCTGAGTGTACCCACTTTCAACTCACAACTAACTTATTCTGTCTCTATAACTGTCTGATCTGAATTTCATAGTGCATTTGTCACCAGCACAACTTCCCTCTAACCTCAGAAAGGAGGTTCACCCTCTCCAGGTCCTCAGAATATAGAGATTAGCTCCTCCTACCATTTAAGAACATAAGAACATAAGAACATTTAGTTCCCATTGAGGAAACATCCACAGTTGATAAAGACCATTAACATTCTGAAGCCTCTCAGGTGCTACTTAAGGCTAAGCCAAAGCAATGGACACATTCACAGACATCATTCAACATACCCAGAAGTTATGAAGCAAACAAGTACTAGCATTGATCCAGGGATCCAGTGAAGGCTCATGGTACAACAAAACCAAAGTCCAGTAGTCCCTTGAAGACTAGCAGCATTTATTCTAGCACAAGCTTTTGTGAGTCAGAGCTGACTTCTTCAGATGCAAGGGAAAGAAAGAAAATGATTTTCCTCATATTTTTCTAGACAGTTGTATCAGGGGAGGGAGGAAAGAGGAAGGAGTTGAGGAAAGGGAGTTCTGGTACCACGAATCAGGTGTGATTCTCTGTATCAGGAACTTCAATCTCATTAGTGCCTATAAGACCCTCTGGAACCTCATGATGCACCCCACATCAACTTCTATAGTAAAGAAGTGTGGGATATATGAATACATTTTCTACTCAGGCATTTATTTACCTTCAACCTCTTATGGAATCGAAGATGTTTCCAGAGGACATGGTAATAAACAACAGTAGCTGGCCAACAGGAAGAGCAATAGAAATGTTAATTTAAAAGGTACAACTTGTTGCAAGAATCTAGCTGCCATTGTTGTTCTGGAACAAACATTGTCTCTCATGCTGACCATGTGGAAGGACCTTTCCCTTTCTTCCAGCTCTCATGTACCCAAGATTTATGGCTAAGGGCCACAAAGGTGGACAATTCAAATTCCTGTCAGGAAGTTAAGAACTGTGCCCCATGGCACAGAATCGCAAACTGCACTACTGCAGTCCCAGCTCTGCTCATGATCTGAGTTTGATCCCAACAGAAGTCCGTTTTGGTTCAAGAGTGACTCAGCTTCCCATCCTTCCAAGGTAAAATGAGTACCCAGCTTGCTGGGGGTGAAATGTAGATGACTTGGTGAAGGCGATGGCAAACCACCCCATAAATATAGTCTGCCTAGTAAATGTTGTGATATTACATCATCTGGTGCTTGCACCTTTATTTTTAATAACTTCAGTATTATTTTCAGCATGGAATATATTTGGGAAAGAAACCCAAGGAAAGCGAAAATACTTAATTCTCACAGGAACTGAAATGAGCATTCATTTCAGATGGTGCAGTAATTAACACTGAATTCCCTGGGGAAGTATACAGCCAGAACTAATGTGGGTTGGTATGTTGTGTGAGAAATATCGCTGGAAAAACCTTCCCTGTGGTGTGCTCATTTGGCCCCTAGGTGGAGCTGCTTTTGAAGGAGTGCTGTGTGGTCTTGGCAATAGCGTTTGTTTTCAGTTTTCGTGGGGAAGTGATTCTCAGCCAATTCTTACAAGTCATGTCCAGATGCGAAAGAGGCCGGGATATTGACTGTTCTTTCATTTTGTTTTGAGGAGGAGTAGGTAGGCGAAAAGCAGCTGTGGCAGTCCCAAAGGGTGTACCCTGAAAGGAACGTATTTGGGATGGAGACAGTTGGAAAGGCCCACATAAAAGAGTCTTACCCGCAAGTGGGAAAAAGTGTGATCAGATGCACACTTGTTATGGATCTTTAACTCATAACCCAAAAAGAAGTTAGCTTGCAAGCTTCTTGTGTTCCACCACTGTGAGACTAATTAACTTTGTGACAACTGTTAACAAAGGCAAAGACACCCTTGAACTGTTGTGCATCTTTCAGAATGTTTTTACAAATGCTTAAAGCAACTAGTTTTGTAATGTGAGTGTAATGCCTACAAGGCTAGAATGTTTATTCACATTGCAAATCCCTGTGCTCCTTTCAACGTTGTGGACCACCATGCCATGCCTAACCATACATTTCCCCCCAGCCTCTCCCTCCTACGAGGGTTGCCAGCTCTGGACTGAGAAACTGCTGGAGATTTTGGGGTACAGCCTGAGGAAGGGAAGGTTTGGGGAAGGGAGGGAGGCATGATATAAAGCTTTAGAATCCAACTCCAAAGTTGCCATGTTCTCCAGGACAACTGATTTTTTTTGTCTGGATCTCCAGAAGATCTCCAGGCCCCACCTGGATGTTGGCAACCCTACCTTCAATGTACACTTTCCACTTTCCCAACATGAAATAAATTCATAGGAGTACAATTCAAGGCCAAGGTGCTCTAGGAAAAGTGGCCTCAGCCTTCTCCACCATGTACCATTTTGCCAACCTGAACCAAGAAGGCATTATTTGCTCCACATGTACTATTTTTATTATTTTGGTTTGTGGGCCACCCTTCCCCATGGCAGGCTCAGGGCAACTTACAACAAATACTTAGATTAAAACATCAGTGCTTGGCAGCCCACCCCAATGGCACTAAAACCAACTAATTGAGGGGGATGGGGAAATGTAGGGAAGTCAGGAAGGGAAAGTGTAGGGAAGAGACAAGGAAGGGGACAGGGAAAAGACAGGAAGGCCAGCTCTCTTGGAAATGCTATTGCTGCCCTTAGGCTTGGCAGAACAGCTCCATCTCACAGGCCCTGTCGAACAGTACCGGGTTCCGCAGAGTCCTGGTCTCATTTGACAGAGCATTCCATCAGGCTGGGGCCAGATCTGAAAACACTCTGGGCCAGGTTGAGGACAGCTGGGCATTTTGGGGGCCAGGGACCAGCAAGTTGTTGTCCACAGAAGGGAGTGCTCTCTTGGGGATGTATTTAGAGTGGTGGTCCCATAGATATGAGGGCCCTAGACCACTCAGGGCTTTGAAGGTTAGAACCAAAACCTTGAACCTGTCTCAACCGATGCAGCTTGTGGAGCACTGGCTGTATATGCTCTTGCCACGAGGTCCCAATGAGGACTTGCACAGCTGTATTTTGCACCAGTTGGAGTTTTCAGGTGAGTCCCAGGGGCAGTCCAGTGTGGAGCGAGTGACAGTAGTCTAACCTGGAGATGATCGTTGCATAGATCACTATAGCAAAGCCAGGGCACCATTTTAACAACTGGTTCTGCCAAAGTGGGGCGAACCTGCAGAATCCCACCACCGATCATACCCAAATTCCAGACAGTTGGCAGAGATGTTAATTGTACCCTATCAAGATTTGGGAAGTGGCCATTCCTGATGGAGTATATGAAAGTTTTCCCACTGAGGCAAAGAGTGCTTCCCCTTGGCTATTCCAGGTCGGGGCAATGGTTCGTAAGGAAGACATAAACATCCTCTGTGTCAGTCTTAACCTGATTTTGAACTGGACCCCATGACCCTTGGTACTGAATTCTTATCAGGGGACTGACAAGCATGTATCTGACTGGCAGTCCTCCCCTTAGTAGACGCGGATACCACCCAAGGGTTGAGTCCTGTGTCCTTAGGCTTTCAGTTTTGTCTAAAAGCTGGCAGCCCTTGTCCAGAACCTCAGGCCCTAATCACTGCTGATCTGATTCAAATGAAGATGACAGGGTTGGGACTTTCTGCATGCAAAGCATGGGCTCTGCTAGCGAGCTACGTCCCCTGAGTGGTTGTGGTATATTTTATATAACAGTGATCAGAGCTAACATTAACGGTGAGAGAGGGGTTCAAAGATGATTTAAGCCTTATGCGTGCAAATGTCCTGGGTTTCTGTGTAGTGAAGCTGTTATATCCAATTGATTTCAGTTGTCTTAACCTTCTTGAACATTATGTGTGCCTAATGGCTTAAAACATCAAACTGATGATCATGCAAACAGTACATTGATGCAAAAGAACGGCCATTGCGATAGTCCTTCCTTTGTCCAGGATCCTGAATAGTCCTTTTGCTTTGTGACACTGTTGTGAGTCTTACGTATGTATACCAGGAGACATCAGGATCTATCCTTGATTGTCCAAACAGCAAGTTGTCCCCAGGTCGTACGTCATGTGTACTCCAAGGCCTCTGGGATGTTTCTGAATTATATAGGAACGATTAATTCTAAGGAGCCCAGAGTGAGCTCATTCATTTCATGCCCAATAAACCAAAATGGCACTTGTACTATGTAAAACAAGTGGTAGCATGATTAAAATAAAGATGATCAGGATTGCTCGTTTTAAATGATATGAAAATAATTACTGGAGCAGAAGCAGAAGATTAATTGCACTCCCTGTTTCTTCTGGCAGACCCCCCAGTGCGGATAGTGGGGCGGGATGAGTTGCAGACTCATCACAGCTGCCTGACTTCGGAGGACCTGGTGCTATCAGTGACATTGTCTTGCCCTAAAGGGGAGGTGAAGTGGTACAAAGATGGGGAAAAACTGCAAGACACGGACCATGTACGATTGGAGCAGGATGGTACACGCCATTCACTGGTGATCCTAGGAGCAGAGCGCTGTGACGCAGGGGAGTATCTGTGTGACAGTGGTGATGACAGCCTCATTTTCTACGTCAACGTAGAGGGTAAGACCTGGGCCTTGTTGTGCGGGGGGCGGGGGGAGGCCAGCTGTGAGCTATTTCCCTTTGTTTCCTTTAAAGGCCAATTTTTACTACTACTGTAGGTGGGGGGAGTAGAATTTGATATGAATATGTCTTTTGTAAAAGATCAGTTTACTCACAGTCATTGCATACTGTGTTTATAAAACCTGTCTCCAAACCAGGGATTTTACCTTTGTCTCCTGTTTCTGGCAACTACAGTTCTGGCTTCTATTATCTTGTTGCCATCAATATCTTGGAGGGATCCTAATAGCATTTCTAAAGGAGAAGGTGAAACATTCAAATCCTATAATTTCCTTGGTTATCTTGGCTATTTTATGCTGGAGGGATTTAATTTATTCTCAACCCTACAGCCAAAATGTGTGTAATTGGACTTCTCAGAATCACACCTCCAGCATCCCTCTGAAATGCCACTGTTATAGCATCTGATAATATTTATCCGTAAAATCAGAACTTGAGTTGGTTGTTTGAAACAAATATTCTTTCACCATCCACTACGACAAGCTGAACTATATCTTGTTCCTACTAGTGTTTGTAGTTATATTAGGGCACTGTGTGTTTTGTGCTAGAAAAATTATATTCACAATTCTGCACCAAGATAAACTGAATTCTGCCGCTGGTACTAATTATGGCAGTCAAGGAAGTAGTAATTTATTTGTTTATTTTTAATAATTTATTCTGCCCCTTTGGACATGGGACGATTCTCAACTACTGTTGACAGAACTGGCTGCTGCTGTCTGGCCCGTGTGGAAACTTGGGGTGTCTGAGCAGATAGCAGTTGTGACGGAAATACAAGATTTGTCTGGGATGGAAGGAAGTCTGTGTCAGGTTGTGTGCAGTGACTGGGCCTTAAAAAGCTGCCCATGTAGGAAAAGGCCACAGGTCACTCCATGGACAGCTTGATCAAGGCCGGGGAGAGCTGGTGCAAATCTCCCTTTCTGCCATGAAATTCACTGAATGACTTTGGGCCAGTCATCCTTTCTCAGCCTAACCTGGTTAAGGGATAGCTGTGAAGACAAAGAGGGCAAGGGGGGGGGGGGGGTAGGAAAAACATGTTGCTGTCCCAAGCACCCTGGAAGAATGCCAAAATAAATAAACATTCCTTCCAGTCTGCTTCAGGTTGCCTTCTCTTGAAGCTTGAGGCTTTCAATGTACAAGAGCTTGGATTCAAGACTGCCTTTGACTTGGCCTTATAGGAGTCATGGGGGGGATACCCTGGGAGCCACTTCTGTGGGTCTTGTGGGGGTGCATTCAGCCAACTGCTCCCTCCCTCCCTCCTCCCCAGGAGCAAGGGGCTGGAGGAGCTTTGCGCTTCCTGCTGCCTCCTCCTCTTGTGCTCCTGCCAGTCTTCCCCTGGCGGCCTTTACCCCGACTACCGTCCCAGCACAGCCTCCATAGACCTTTCTCGGGCTCCTGAGGATTCCCCCACCCATAATCTGTCGCCTGGAATCACCGCCCCAGCCTGGCCTCCATGACCCTTTTTCACTTTCTTCTCCCCTTTCTCTTCCTTTCCCCCCTTTCTCTCTCTTCCCCGTAGAGTTGTTCAGTGTCTCCCCTGAATCTGCTGCCCCACCGCAGCAGAGTCTGGGTGGGTGCGGGTGGGGGGGCAATTTCAGCGCTTGTCTCAGGCGCCATTTTCTGTAGCTCTGTTCCTGCTTGGTCCTGGCAATGATAAAACAGGTCAATGACTCAACAGCAGAGCTTCACACCAGTTTTGTCTGCAGAAGGTCCCAGGTTCAGTCTTGGGCATCGCCAGTTTAAAAAAAAAATCAGGTGCAGATATTAGAGAAAACCTTTCTCTGTTTGAGACCATAGAGATCGCGGCTGATCAGATCATACTGAGCTAGATAGATCAGTGATCTGGCTTGATATAAGGAGGCTTCATGTGATGGATCCCATAACCTAGTAAATGATAGGCAATGAGAGCACTCAAGTGTACTGGTCTGTCTCTAAGCAAGCTGCTGCTCACTGCTGCAGTATAAATTGCCACTTTCTTTGCAGAGCAGCTGATGTTTCCTCTGGGGCAAGGTCTGTGCAAATGTGCTGTTGCTGAGCTGTGTGGGACATGCTCACTTGTAGTGTCTCTCCTCATCCCCAGACCAGGGCATGCCTCGTGAAGCACAATGGGCTGGCTCTTTGCTTGTGGGGGCAAAAGAACAACATTCTTCCGCTGCCGCCTGCTTTTGTAGGTGATCCTTGGTATTGTCTATTCCATCTGCATGCTTGGGTCATCTGTGTTCAGCAGTTGGGGGCTTTGTGAGTGTCTGACAGTGGTAGTGGGTGCCTTTCTCTAGCCCTGTCCCTGCCTTGCATGATGACATCTCTCTCTTTTTCGGTGTGCTAAGAGCCCCCCATCTCCATTGTGGGAAACACCGGGGTGCCAGAATACCACTCCTTGGCAGCTGGAGATTCTCTGGTATTGGCTTGCAAAGTGTCCCAGCCTAGCGCTGCTGTACGCTGGATGTGGAATGGGGAAGAGCTAGTGCCCAGCAGGCGTCTTCGCATTGAAGCCCATGGAACACACCGGCAACTCACTATTGCTGGAGTCAAACCAGAAGACTCAGGTTCCTATGTCTGTGATGCAGGCACTGACCAGATGGTGGCCACAGTGGACATTGCAGGTGAGACCTACTCAGGGAGCAGAGTAGACCAGACAGTGGGGCTTATTATCAGAAATATTACTTAGCCATATTACAATATTCTCTGTATTGCTGAAAAACTGTTGCCACATAAAAAAGGAACAGAGCGTCCAGTCAAGACAAGGTAGGTTTGGGTTCAGCTGATCTCTCTGTCCTATAAAGAAGCTGTACAGTGCCCTAAAATGAACCATTATTTCTTATCCTTAACTCCCTGTCTGACCTACGGAAATAAGTAATGCCCATTTAGTAGGAGTTACTGAGATAAAGAAAGTGTATAAAATACTCAGTACTCTTTAAAGTGCTATATAAATCTGCTAAGCATATCTTATAAGAAGAAAAATAACAAGAGTAAATCAAAGTTGCAGGCAAAGGTAAGGAATCCTTCTGCAGCAAATGTTGGCTCCAACATTTGTGGCCATATTTGGGAGTTTATTACAGGAAGGTGGAGCTTTGTTCCTGTCTCCAGGCCCAGAGGGCTGGGATCAGACAAGGAGTGAAATGATTAGGCTGCATCTCTGGCTTCTATTCTGCCCGTGTGAGGATCAAGTTTAACACTGGCTGAGTACCAGGCGCCACTACTCTGGCACCTTCTGCCAACAAGTGCTGCCTTTGCTGAAAGGAAGAGGGAGCCCTTATTGGCTGGAGATAGGGTGAGGGAAGGAGCTGGTAGAGTTTGCCCCTTGCAGGACAGGTGCCTTCAAGAGAGGCAGGGAAAGATTCTAGGAGCTTCTGCCAACAAGTTGGGGTGGGGGGCAGCAGGCTGCAGAAGTGTCCTTTCCAGCATCTGGGACTGGGTACTGAGCCCTTTTGAGGAGGAGAGGAAGAAACCAAAAGGCAAATGCAAGATGCTGGGACAGCTGCACATAGTTCTGACATGGCTGGGAATCTCATCTTGAGCCAAACATTTGGCTTCATTGCCCAATTCACCCCCTTGCTGCTACTGGAGCAGTTAGGCAGTGCCAACGATTATTGCTCTGAGGTATGTTTATCTGCAATGTGTAGTGACTCCTTTACAGCGTAACTCCCTACATTGCTTTGTAAGAACAAATAAAAACCCCAAATTGTTTATCAAGGTGATTCAGCTTTCCACCCAGCACAGCAGAATTTTATCTGTATTTATTGAACAAATTAAAGGAATTTGCTTACATTTGCTTGTTTTGCATAATTTATTTTGTTCCTGCAAACTAGGAGGAGGGCCAAAGAGCAACTCTGCCCAACTGTAAAGTCCTTCCCACTGACCACTGAGTCTTCCCTAACTCTGCTTCAGATGATATCTTACCACCAGGCAACATCCACACACTTTCACGCCAGTCTTTCCTGCCGTAGGAAATAACACTGAGATTCTTGGTCTAGTGAACGCTGCACCGCCACAACATCTCCTGCTTATGTGAAGAGATGAACCCAGACATTTCAATGCTTGAGGTTGAAAATCCTCTGCTGCCCCTCCTTCTGATTGTAAAAATAGAATAATGATAATAATTTGCAATTGAAGGGCCTGGTTGTGTCACTAGGATCTCCTCTTACTGCACTGAATGACTGTGTATAAAATGTTAACAATTAATTGCAGGGAATTACATATGGAGGTGCTAAATTTGCATCAGGCGGTTCTGAGTGTGTCCCTAAATGACACCACCACATAATGGTTGGAGGAGGAAATCTCTTGGTTGTGGCTGGAATTCAAATACAGCCTTTTTGAAATAGCATTGGGAAAAAACGCTTCTTTTTAATGGTACTCCAGAATATGCCACTTGCTGCCCCCTGCTTTATGCTAGAGTTGACCCTGGCTACAGAGATCGTCCAAAACACCCTTCTGTGCTTACAGGGTTCTCTTTTTATTTCAGCACCCCCTGTGCGCATTGTGAATAAAAGTGATGCCCAGGTGCCTTTAGAAGTCCAGGAAGGAGAGAATGTGACATTGGTGGCCCGGCTCTCCCATGAGAAGGCTACAGTCCATTGGCTGAAGAACATGCGGCCATTTTACCCCGGGCCACGAGTGGTTATTAATAGTGACGGGTTGGTGCGCAGCCTCACCATCAGACAAGCTGAGCCAGATGACAGCGGCATCTTCAGCTGCGATACTGGAGATGATGAAGTTCATTTCACAATGTGTGTGCGAGGTAAGATGAGCCCCTAAGCCCAAATGCTCAGCCTTCCAAGCGAGGCATTCCACTCCAGGCCTGCAAAATACGATAGCCAAAACTTACATTGATAGAATGGATTGCACCACTTCAGACTGCATGTGGGAGGATACTACTTTTAAATACTTCTGCACAAAAAATTCTCCATCAAGTAAAACACCAGCACATCAGAAAGAATAGTTCTGGTCCAACCTGGCCTGATATAAGTACAGCCTGCTGGATCAGACCTGTGATCTATCATTCTAGTCCAACATCCCCGCTCACATAGTGGCCAACCAGTTGCCCTGTAAGGCCATAAAACGGCATAGTGGCCAAAACATTCCCCACTGTTGCCTCCTAGAACTGGAATTCAGAGGATTACTGCTTCTGAATATGAAAGTTCACTTTAGTATTCATGACTTTTAGCCCTTGATAGACTTCTCTTCCATGAATGTGTAACCTCCTTTTAAAGACATTTATGCTCAAAGTCAGGGAAGGCAGCATGGTATATGTGGAGAAATGGGCCCCCCCCCCCCCCCCCCCGCCCCGCCTTCTCCTCTTCTCCAATCAGGTATCATAGATTTGGAGGATTTAAAAGATGCCAAAGGAACATCAGGAAGAGCTACCTGACCTAGGGGGAAAAGATATCTTGACCCAGCCTTACCAGGTCAAAAGAGGGTGGGGCCATGGAACTGATAAAAGTGCTGGGAGCAGAAAGGCGCGGTCTCGTCTCTTTCTCTTTCTGCTGGGTCACGGAAGGGAGTAGACCTCTTGCTGGGGCTGTGCAGAAAGCAGCCATTTTTTAACCATGTGCTCATCTAGGGAGCTCACTCAGCCTGCCAAGTAATGGGAACACTTTGAGAATTGCAACCTTCTAAGCTTTAAGGACTTACCCTATTTTCAACAACTGCTAGCTAGGGTATGTTTAGAGAGAGGGAGAGGGGATTTGTGTTTATATCTCCTTTGTTTTGAAAACCTTTGCTCAATCTGGTGCAGTGCTAAAATATACTTGTGACCATTTTATTTTCAATACTTTTTAAACCTTAGATGTGGGGAAAGTTTTCTGTACCACGAATGCCCCACCGTCTTTGATGTGCTATCTAAATAGGAGGGGGGAGGAAGGCTGGCAGATGGTGAGCAGCTTTTCCTCTGGGACCTCCACTCTACCCTGTGGAACCCAGGAGAGGGGAACCAGGGGAAACTGAGGCTAGGCCTCATGGTTGGAAAGGAAGTTGGGGAGCCCTGACCTTCCCCAGCAGGCAGTTCCTCAAACGGTCAGGTGGTGGCAGCATTTTACCCAGAGAGAAAGCTAGCCCTCCCCAGGAAAAGTTGGCAACCCCTGGGAGAGGCTTGGGAGCGGAATAGGGCCTGCCAGGCAAAGCAAACCCGTTCCTCCACAGTATAGCCTTATCTTGTCAGACTGTGGAAGCTAAGCAGGGTTGGTACTTGGAAAGGAGACCACCCAGGAAGACTCTGCAGAGAAAGGCAATGGCAAAGCACCTCAGTAGTCTTTTACGAGAAACCTTGTCAATAGCCTTTTGGAAGTCCAGGTATATAATATGTTTGGGATCACCTTATCCACATGAACTCAGTGAAATGAAAGCAGAACATCAGCTGTGCTAACTCCCTTCTTTCTGGGAGACTTTTCCAGAGAGGAGTGTTCAAAAATTTGACCTACAAACTGCAATCACTTTGTCCAGTTTCATGACCTAGTAGAGTTTCAGATGGGGAAATGTGAGATCTTGTCTCCAGCCTTTTCCTCACCCCTATCTTCCTTGCATTTATGAGAGACTATTCCCAGGGTGCCATTCTTCTGATCCTGTGACATAAATTGGAACAGGTGGCTATGGGGCCTGTAAAAAGGATACAAGGAAAGGATAGGGAGTCTAGGATGGGGGCCCATTGGAAGCTTGAGCAGAACAGCATATATTTGGTCCTTGTGGCCCAATGTACTGTATATGAACTATCTGACCCCAAAATTGTACTTGGGGTTTCTCCACAGTGGAGAAGAGAGGAAACTCACAGACCAAGGCATCAGGGACTATACAGATTTTAATGTTTCATGTTGCAGCTACATGGGAAAGTTGTAGCAATGCCAAGCGACAACTAAAGGGAGTGAGCAGGAGGAGAGGTAAACAGAAACAACTTAAACAGAAATGGTGTACTATGGGGATAAGAGATCCTCTTCCTTCTTTCCTTACATTTCTCTTGCTCCTTTCCTTCTGCCAGAGGCCCCAGTGCTGTTCGTGCCGAAGCCAGAACATCCGGAGAAGGTGCTGGTGCTGGAAGGGGGAAGTGCAGTGCTCTCGGCCATCATCTCCAAGGAGCTGTCTGTGGTGAACTGGGAAGGACCTCGAGGTGCCTTGGTGACAGGGGAGCACTGCCAGCTACGCAGAGAAGGGCGGGTGCACAGTCTCCTGCTTAGCAATGTGAGCAAGGCTGATGCGGGCACATACATATGCCACTCCCATCATGACCAGATGCATTTTGAGCTTAGTGTCAAAGGTGAGAGGTCTGTGTTGGGGAACGTGGGAGGCAATCCAAAATGACACTGGATATAGTTCAGAGGTCTGTAGCAGATGTGGAGGCTTGAATGGGAAGGAGCATCACACTCTGCATGTAATGAGCTTGCTTTGCCTTTAAAGACAGAATTTCAAAAGTGTGACTTCTTCAGCCTTAAGTGACAGTAGAGAGCTGAACCTTTTCTTGCAGATGCTAGTTTTGGTGGGAGATGAGGGCTGCTAGCTCTGGGTTGGGAAATACCTGGAGATTTTGGGGTGGAGCTTGAGGAGGACAAGTTTGGGGAGTGGAGGACATGGAGTCTACCTTCCAAAGTGGCCATTTTCTCCAGGTGAACTGATCTCTGTGGCTTGGAGATCAGCTGTAATAGCAAGAGATCTCTAGCTGCCTCCTGGGGATTCACAACCCCATGGGAGACTCATTGGGCTGTCTTAGGAGAAGGTTTGTCCTCGATGGGAGCCAACTGTCACTGAAATATCAAGTTCATTGCTTCGGGTTCCCCTTGGGCACCATTTTGCTTTTGGATTTCCGTGGGTTAGTAGTGGCCTAGAGCGCTTCAACAGAGTTACCAGTTGGGGTTTCTATTGGCTGAGATTTTGCTTATGATATCCATAACCCAGTATCTTGTAAATTAAGCCACTATAATGTACTTTACATGAGACAATAGGCAGGAATTTCAGCTGCTGTGAAATACTGCAGCCAAATTTTGGCCAGGTGTTAGTGAAACCATATTATACAGTTACTGAAAGAATTGCCTATTATTTTCCAGGCCAAATTCAAGGTGCCAGCTTTAACCTATAAAGTCCTAGCAGTGTGTATTCTGGGTATCTCAAGGAACATCTGTAGTTCCATACAGACCTCCCTATGGCAGTGGCGTAGCGCCAAGGGGATAGGGTGAAGGGCATGGCGTTCCAGGGTGGGGACAGGTGTGGCAGGGGCGCAGGGCGTTCGCATGCCCCGGGTGCAGTTCCCCGTTGCTACAGCTCTGCCCTAAGGTGAGTTAGAGAATCCCTGTGACACAAAGTGGTAAGCTGCAATGCTGTAGTCAAAGCTCTGCTCCTTTTCTGAGTTTGATGCTGACAGAAGTTGGTTTCAGGTAGCCCAGGGGACTACCTTTACCTTTACCCAGAGAGGCCTTGCCTTAAATTCCAGACTATGGAAAAACTAGAATGGTCTCCACACATAGCAGCACCATTTTAGTGGTGACTTGAGATCTCTAGAAAGGCTTCCCTTGAGAAATCTTTCTGGCTACATCTTTGTAGAGGTTTTACAGAAAGCTGTTTACTTCTGCTGACCTTTAATAGTTATATTTCATTTCCTGGTCCTTTATTTTATTGCTGCTATTTGCCTCAGCGTTGTTCCTATATAGCTGTATTTTATTTTTATTGCTGTTTTTGTTGTTACTTTGTTTCCTCAACTGTGTGTCATTTTGGAACTCTATGAACTTGAGAGCTTTGTAAAATAAATAAAAATAAAGCTAGAAGTTAGCAGGAGAGATAGGCACATACAGCTAGAGCGTAGGTTTGTATTGTTTAACTCTATGACAGTTTCCACTATAGAAAAGACAATCCTCTGGCCAGATTAAGAAGTAGGCTGAATTTTCAACAGCGGGAGCTGTCAAGGGCTATTAGCTACAAAAGCTAGGTGGATCCTTCATGTATAAAAAAGGCAATAGAATCCTAATCGCCAGATACCAGTAGAGTGTAGAGTTGTCTTTCACGGATGTGAAAGGATCTCTATCCTTTTTGGTCTCTAGATCTGGATTTGAGCTGTAGAGGTGCTGAAATGTTCAAATTTTCAATTTGGCCTGTTATGCACAATGTGTCTGCTGCATGGTGGGGGCAAATGTCCATTGCGGCAAGATTTCTTGTATGGACATATTTCCTCAAGCCTGCTTTCACTTTCCCTTCTCTCCGTGATGCCACTTCGAGCACAATTTTAATTTTCTCCATTGCCAGAGCTAGGCACATTTGCCAGTGAATACAGCTTTGTCCCAGACATCTTCCTTCCATCTACAGCGAGCCCTCCATTTCCCTGACACTGCCATCCACACCTTTCCCCTTGCCCCACCCTTCCACGTTGCTGGCTCCTTCAAGTCACAGAAAAGAAGCTCACTCACACACCAACCTCTGCATTCTCATGCTGATATATTGAGATATCAACATAATAATGACAGACAGTGCTTTGAAATAACAAGCCTCCCATGGCAGCAGCAGGGGAATATCAGTTCTAAGACATGATCCCTCCTTCAGCAATGTGTGGTCCAGGGAATTGCTTTGCCACTTTCATCGGGAGGGAACGGGATTATTTTTGGAACAGTAATTTTGATATAAGTGCAATATTATATAAAGGGCTAAACCAACAATTTTGACTATCGGGTGTAATGAGATCCGTGCCTTTAAGAATTAATTGATGGGCGGAGTTAAGGGAAGCAGGCCCGGGAGAGTTCTCTGCAGAAAAACCGTGCACTCATGAGTGAGTGCCTCCTTGCATGTAAACAGAAAAAGATGAGGAGACCCCACTACAAGCTCATAAGAACATAAGAACAAGCCAGCTGAATCAGACCAGAGTCCATCTAGTCCAGCTCTCTGCTACTCGCAGTGGCCCACCAGGTGCCTTTGGGAGCTCACCTGCACGAGGTGAAAGCAATGGCCTTCTGCGGCTGTTGCTCCTGATCACCTGGTCTGTTAAGGCATTTGCAATCTCAGATCAAAGAGCAGCAAAGAATCCTGAGGTAAGCATTCTGTGTATAATGGGCCTTTGTTTTTCAACCCCTTTGAAAGCATTCAGTACTTTCTGCAAGAAAGTTGCCATCTCTTCTCACCATGTTCTCTGTTCTATGATGCAGCAACTGACATTTTGACTTGGTGTGTATCTTGGGACAATTCAATCTCACAGCTGCCAAGATGTATGATAGGGAGCTTCATTTCCTATGCTCAAATGGTGCAACCGGCATGCCTAATGTGCATTTGTAGGCTTACTGATTTTTTTCATTTTGGGGAACTGACATTAATAAGACAAGCAACTCTGAAGAAGAATAGAAAGATGTGCAAAAATTCTAATTATAGGAAGTCCTTTTCCAGATCTTTCTAATTTCTGAGGCTTTAGCAAATCCTGTTACAGTATCCTCAAATCTTTCTTTATGGTTATGAAGACTGGAAACTTTAAAAGAAAGGAAATTGTGGTTCTTGGGATTCTTAAGACGCTTTGAGACACAGTGACATCATGACTTTATACAGGGTTCCAGACAACTCCTGTTGGATAGGGTGGCATTTGTTCTTCTGCCTGTTCTCTGCAGCTGCTCTGTTCTTTGCCCACCTCAGAGTTGCCGGTGAAGTTTGTCCGGGGTCTCTCAGATGTGTCGGTGCTGCAGGGAGACACGGTGCTGTTTTGGTGTGAATTGTGCAAAACCAAAGGTGAAGTATTGTGGCTGAAGGATGGCCAGGAGCTGGAACCGAATGAGCGCCTGGAGATCAGGGCGGAGGGCCGAGAACGTTCTTTGACCCTGAGCCATGTGGGGCCGGAGGATGCTGGCGAGTACTCATGTGAGAGCAAGGATGACCGCACCTTGGCTATCCTCACAGTGCAGAGTGAGTCCTAATGTTCTTAGACTTTACAGTCCTCTGATTCCATTACTCCATGTCCAGGATCTTCTGTGCCTCTGTATAGCAGGTGTGAGGACTGAAGATCCAACATAGGGCAGATACCGTCTGTGATCTATCCTTCATACAGCTGAACAATACTGGCATGTGGGGCCCTGCCTAGATAAAAATCTATAGCTGTTCTGTGAGGGGTTATGAGGTAAATGAGAGGAGACCAATACAAACCTTGCACTTCTTCCTCAGTCCCCAGGTTAGTGGAGATCATCTCCGAGCTGCACAACTTAACAGTGTTGGAGGGGGACAACGCTACCTTCAAAGCGGTGATATCTCCAGACAATGTGGCCCTGAAGTGGCAGCTGAATGGCCAAGAGGTGGTACCTAGTGAACGGTTTGCCACAACAAGAAATGGGCTGTGTCATATATTCACAATACAACAGTGTCGACTGAGTGACAGTGGCACAGTAACTGTCAGCGCAGAAGGCATGGTGAGCACAGCTAGGCTAAGTGTACAGGGTAAGTAAGAGGCAAGGCAAAACCAGACATAAAGCTTGGGGCCTGGTCACACAACCTCTGCCAGTCAGAGGGCAACCCCTGCTCTACTCGATCTATTAAGTACTCAAGGGAAGCAGGTGGGCATCAACGAACCTTCATCGTCCATAATGTCAAACTCTCTGACCAAATACAAGATGGAACCCCAAAATTTACAGTCAGTCAAAAGCAAGATAGTTTCTACCTGTGCACCAAGAAAATTCAAATACTGTGGTTTCTCTGAATTATAATTAATTAAAATCAGCTTCCTATATTCGTCACTTGGACATGATTCAACTTTCTACTTTAAACATGAAAGACACATTAGTAAAATGTAATTGTAAGTCCTCTTTAGATTCTACCTTTGTCTTCTGAGCTTTATAAGCTTTACCTCCATAGTTCTACTGGTTCAGAGCTTTTCCTTTTGAAACCAGAACCAAACTCTGTGTTTGCAGACATACGAAATGCCTAGCCTTCTGCATAATAATTGCCATAGAGGAGTTTACAAATCCAGGGTTTCCTCCAAACTGCGAGCCAGAGATCATGGACTAAGAAGTGTTTAGAAAAGGTAATATGACCTACAGAAGATTCCTGTTCTGAACTTTTGTCCTTGATGTTTTTTCCTGCAGAGGCTCAGGTGCTGTTTGTACAGACGCTGCATGATTTGGTGGTCGAGGAGGGTCAGAATGTGCACTTGGAGGTGCAACTAAGCCTGGAGAATGCTGAAGTGCAGTGGATGAAGCAGGGCATCCTGCTCCAGCCATCTGCCAAATACTCCATGGAGGCGCAAGGGCATCGGCGAGCCCTCACCATTCACAATGTTGAACTCTCCGACCGAGGCACTTACCGTTGTGAGAGCCTGCACGACCGTACCCAAGCCAGGCTGAGTGTGGAACGTATGTGCCAATCTCTGGTTCTTCCCTGTCCTGTGTGTTCTAGATTGGAAATCCCTTTAGCCACAATGGTGGCCATTTGTTGTCTTTTCAGCTGATAGCTCTACCATGCAGAGGCGTAGCAAGGGGGAAAAGCGCCCAGTGCACTGGTGCATCCAGCGCCCCTGTCCCGCCCCCGCCATGCCCCCACCACGCCCCCTGTCACACCCCCACACGGGCACGCACCTGGTAGGTCTCCCCATTCCCTTGGAGGCTACGCCTCTGCTGCCATGCTATTAAACATCAAGCACTAGCAAGAGTTCCCAAAAGATTGTATGGTCCAGTCAGAATTGAATGCCCATTTCTAGGCTATGCAGGGAATGCTCCATGACAGCGAGAGGGATATGTTGGGGCATTCCGAGCACTGCATCCCTTGGGAAGGGAATGTAAACCTTATAGCATGCTTCCCCACCTGCTGTTGTTGCTGGAGAGCAGACCCTGTGGTGAGCTCTCATGCTTCGTTCCCCAAACTCCAGCCCGAAGAGTGATGGTGAGGAAACCTCTGCTGGATGTGGAGACTGTTGAAAAGGAAACCGTGACATTTGAGCTGGAATTATCCCACGCCAATGTGCCTGGGGTATGGACACGTGATGGCATCCGCATGAAACCCACCTCTACCTGCCGAATGAGCACCACAGGCTGCATGCACAGTCTGACGCTGATGGGGCTCACTCTGGATGATTCGGGTACTGTGGCTTTCACTGCCGACACTGTGAGGAGCAGCGCTCGCCTTTTGGTCCGAGGTACTTGGGCAGGGTAGGAGAAAGGAAAAATTGACTGTGGTGGATGAGAGCTATGTGCTTGTACACCTAGCGAGTCAGGAGTGAGTGGAGGGGGAGAAGGAATGGAAAACAAGGCGGCGGCGGCGACTGATTTCTGGCATGAGTCTGCCTTTTCCTATGTGGTTGTTTGGAACTGGAGCACTATGTATTGTAGGCCTTCTGCCTTGAACTGCAGTGGTGATATTGCCCAGTTGTGCCCTTGCATCTGAGCTTTTCAACAGCTGAACAAAACAATCAGGCAAAGCTTCAGATTTTACTACCCACACCCAGTGCAGAAGAGCTAGCTTATCCTGAACAGTGTTCTTAATCTTCCTTGCCACAAACGGTAATGTCAGTCTTTTGGCTATGGCTGTTTGAAGTACATCCACTGTGTTCTAGCATTCTTGTACTTTTCTCTTTACACTTTATGGGCTGAGCACTGTAAACTAGTAAAAATAGATTAATGTTCCAGCAGGACCTCATAAAGAGTGAAGGCTCTCATAGCTGTGGCAGGTTAGGAGTGTTGTAGATAGGGTGAAGTTGCTGGGCAAGAATCCTCCAAAGTGAACTTGGACAAGGACTCCAAGCTGTTTTGCTTTGCCAGGGTGGGCTGGAGGGTGGGTCCTGGTTTAGCTAAGCTCAGCACTTTGACTGCTGAATATCTTTTCAGTCACCAAGTCTGATTCATCTTTGTGCCACTTACACTGTCTCTGTCTCTTCAGAGCCCCCAGTCACTATGCTGCGCTTTCCCCAGGATATGGGCATTCCTGAGACAGGCTCAGCCACCTTTGAATGTGAGCTGTCCAGGCCTCTGGCAGAGGTGAAGTGGTACAAGGTGAGAGTGCTATCCCCTGCTATTCCCTCCCTTAACTTACCTGGATCTACCCCATTCTTTTGAGAACAATTGTTCTCCTACTTCCTCTTCTTGTGCAAGAGTGAGCCAACATAACTGGTTTGCTTGTCCCAGTTCATGTCACCCACCAAGCCCCACCTGTGCCCTTGGCACACCTGACAGTGCCACTCAACCTGGTACTTCCTTGCTTTCTCCTTCCTCTTGCCCTGATCAGCCATTAATCAACCTTTGTCTTCCTGATATCGCAGGATGGGAAAGAGATCCAAATAGGACCTAACCGTCGCATGTACTCAGTGGGTCGCCGGCGCCTCTTGCAGGTTAACCATTGTAGCCTTGAGGATGCAGGCGAGTACATGTGTGACGCTGGCGACTGCCGTGCCTCTGCCAGACTGCGTGTTTTTGGTGAGTATAGCTTGTTGTTGAGCTGGGACTGGGCCCTATAAGTTGCCCTCCATCCTCCTATTCCAAGGTGTCTGCTCGCCTCTGCCTTAGGCTGCAACATCTTTCCCTGCCACCTAACGGCTGCTTCTTGTGCCATGAAGGTGGGCTGTTGATCATCAGCGCTGCTGCTATGAGTCAGAGTCTTGTTCTTGAAGCATGTACAACTTGCACAGGAAGCCGCGTTTAGCATAAATGTTCCTTAAAAATATTCTAACGGCAAGAACATTTCACCAAGGGAAAGGCATGCCCAAGAAGGGAAGGCAGTGAAATCTCTGTCCTTAAGAGCTTTCAATAAAATATTTGACAGACCTTTGTTAGGATGGTTGGGGGAGGGGGGGTTGCCTTTTTTTTTTTTTAAGCACGATTGCTGGTCTTAAACAAAGACTATCCATTCGGTGATTATAATCCCTTCCAACTCTGTGATGAGAGGATTAGAAAGCAGTCTGACCAGGAAGGGCTGAAGATAAATGATCATGTTTAGCTCCTCAGAGCTTAATGTGAACCAAGAAACAACCTGTTTTTAATGCCATGCCTACTCTGGGACATGAAAAACCACAAACAAATTATGAATACCTGTGAGTCTGTGCAGAACATGCTTCTTTCTTTTCACTTGGGAAAGATGGTCAGCCACCCCCACTCCCCACCCCAAATCTGAAATGAAAGGGAATGATTTCCAAACCACTCTGATTTTAGGATTAAGCACTCTGCCTCTTGTCCGAAAAGTTTAGAACTATATGTGCTTCACAAATGTCCCCTGGCATAGTAGTCATTCCAGTGTAACGCTGGAAGTTGTCTGTAATTCTTCTATTGTGGGCAAGGAATCTCTTCCAGGTTAGCAGCCCATCATTTCCCAGATTTTTTAGGTTAAGTAATGATGGTTGAACTAGTACGAAACAACCAGAAGTTTGTAATGTGAACACTGCGTGACTTGATGATCAAGGAGCTGCATCGGGCTTGACAGTGCTGGGAGTGGATGGCTGCATAGGAAGTGTTTAAATAGCTTCTCAAAAGAGTTTTACAAATAGAGGCTAGATCTCTCTACTGTTACCCATGGTAGTCCAAAAGAGCTTCCATATTCAGGCACAGTATTTCTCTGAGTAACACATGCTGGAGAACAAACCACAGGGGAGAGTTGTTCCCTTGGTTTCTTGCTTGTGAACTTGCTTGTGGCTGGCTACTGTTGTAAGCAAGATGCTGGACCTCATTTGATCTAGTAAGGCTCTTCTTATGTTCTTAGGGTTTGGCACTATACATTGTTATTATTCAGGAGCTCCAAATCATGGCTGGGACTTATTGGGAACGATATTTTGGTGAGAGGGAAGTCTATCTGTTGGGTCCAGTAATCATTAGAAGGTGTTCCTTGATCAGCACTTTAGTGTTCTCCGTTAGACCTTTGTGATTTGCTCTTGGAAACACAGTGGCTGTTTCCCTCTCTGCAGAACGTCAGGTTCAGATTGTTCGGGAGCTGGAAGATGTGCGTGTTCGGGAGAATGAAAATGCGGTCTTTATGTGTGAGGTGTCACTTGAGGAAGTGAAAGGCGAATGGTTCCTGGATGGGGAGAGAATCAAAGTAACCAGCACGGTGAAAATAAGGCAGGAAGGTAAGTGATGGTGATGACAGAGGGTCCTGCGTTTATATATCTAATTCCCAAGTATGCCCACCATCTGTGGATTCCTTAATCCACACATAGGGGGCACACTTACCTCAAACAGATTTTTCTTCAAACTAGGGTGTTCCCCAGAGTTGCTGAAAAATCTGAAACTGAAAAAGGGTGGGGTTAACTCCCCCTGATTTAAAAAAAATGTCTGTGAATGCAGAGACAATGCATTTACTTGTGGGCAGCTGGAGAGGAACCTGATATGGCAGCTGCAGCTGCTCCTACTGCAGTGGAGGCAAAGCTCTGGAGGGTGTAGACAGATATAATGTATCTGGAGCAGTGGTGCCAATTACAAAATGGCTTCACCACATTAAGTACAAATGTACTTATTCTTTTCTGTGATGAACTTAAGGAAACTGGTTCTATAAGATTTTAGCGCCATCAGTTTGAACAGTGGCACACTGAGATGTAGCTAGTGGTTGACATTATTGACCCAGTTCCTCCTCTTGGCAGCTCCTACTTTTGCCATGTTTTAAAATTTTCATTATTTAGAGGATAAGTAGGTTCAAAGGAAGTGGTGCAGTGCTTAAGAGTGGCAGGCTGTAATCTGGAGAGTCCAGTTCAAGTCCCTGCTCCTCCATATAAAGCTTGCTGGGTGATCTTGGGCCCGTCACAGAACTCTCCCAGTCTTGCCTTGAAAATCCTACAAGGTTTCCACAAGTCAGCTGTAACTTGACACCACACACACACTAAGGGGGAGGATGGACTGACAGCTATGTTTACCATGCAGGAACTTCTGCCTGCAACAAAAGGTGCAAAATAATGCTAACATCGTGTGTGGAGAAGCTTCTGTGACTGTTCTAAAAATATTGTGTCTTCACCCTGTGTGGACTTCCCTTAGAAAGAGGAAAATATTGTTTAGGTTGTTCTGTGCTGGAATAATGCCAGCCCCAGTACAGCATCAGTTGCTCAGTATCTCACCCCTCTATAAATACTTGGAGATGAGATAACCTTGCTAATCATGAGATAGCTTTGCGATGGCTTGAGGGATATTCATTCATTGTTCAGGGGAAATACATATTCTAGCACTAGAGAAGGAATTCACTGGAATTATGTAAGAGGATATGCACAACAATGGCAAAATCTTCAAAGCATTTTTTTAAATGAAAGGAAAATGCAAGTTCATAATTCACAATAAAGGGGAAGGCAGTCTCATTACTGCACTGGGGCACACTCCTGCCAAAGTTTAAGCACATTTCTCTTCCACGGACTTCATATAATGGGTTTCACTGGAATAGATGGCCAGATCACTCCATACAGTTTGTACATGCTTTGGTTTCTAAAGGTCATAGAATGGCAGGAGTGGGAAACTTGGGTCATTTGTTGCATCCTGAAGCTCACAGTGTGCTTTCTAAACAGCTGCACAATGTAATTAAATGGCTAAGAACTTGCAGCAGAACTCCTGCTTTGCAAAAAGATGACTGGTGCATATGCAATAATTATTTTCCTTATGCTTAAAAGATGGTCTGAAAAAAGGCATTTGGTTTTCTTAATTAGTACAGCAGCCACACACAGGAACACATCTATAAAAAGCAAGAACTGAAAACCCTTCTCTCCTTTCCCTCCCCTGCAGTCTGCTGGCTCCACATGCAAAGTCCACCTCATTTTGGAGGTGGAGCTTCGGAGTGGAGCCAGCCATAGACAGCTGAACTAAGCCAGGCTTAGCCCACAGTTTAAAGTGGACTGGACTTAGCCAGGCCCACTGGTTTTGAGCTTGCAGTTTAAAGCTGGACCTGAATTGTGGGTTTGGACTGGCTGGGTCTAGCTTTAAATTGCAGGCTTTGCCTCTGAGGTCCATGTGGACTTTGAAGGCAAAGCCCACAGAGAGGGGAGCACCAAAGATGCCCACCTCCAAGTGGCCCAGGGCAGATGTCCTGACTGCCCCACTTTAGATACACCTCTGGGTACACACAGTGCCTTTGTCCGCAGCCACCACTGTCCCAGCTACAACCTTATGCTGCCAGGATTAAATGCCTTCCCTCCTAGAAGTTGTGGCAAAACTCTGAAGTTCCCCATAAGCATGTTGTCACCTGTTGTTTGTTTCTCTGCCAGGGACCCGGCACTTCCTGCTTCTATGCTGCGTCCGTCCCGAAGATGCAGGGCAAATCCAGTTTGTGGCCAAGGGAGCTACTTCGGAAGCCTGCCTGGAAGTGGAGGGTAAGGGCTTCACAGATGACCTTCAGCCTCAACTAGTGAATTTGGGCTGGGGACAATAGGTGAGGAAAAGGGAAGGGGTATTAGAAGGTAGGTAGCAATTGATAAGCAGAAGCTGTTTGGATGGAAATGAGTGACGAAGTTGCATTGCAAAGTTGGCAGCTGACATATGTGTTACATACACACGCTGAGGTGAAAAGTTCAAGTGGGAAGATTTAAACTGGGCAAGTGTGGGTCTCACTTTCTAGTTGGCTGGGATTTCTTCTTTCCTTGACTCACGCTGTTCTGAAAAAAACATATCTTTAAAGGGAATGAGTGCTGCTCACGACTTGCTGCCTAGAGCCAAGCCTTGTTGCCAAGTAGATGGAAGAGGGAAGGTTAGAGATCTGGGTCAGGGGAGTCAGATGATCAGAGGCTCACGATCTGCTCCTTCCACAGCACTCCCCATCCGCATTGTAAAGCCACTGCGGGACAAGACTGTGTTAGCCCGGCATAAAGCTACACTGGAATGTACAGTGTCCCAGTCCCGTGGGAGAGTGCGCTGGTTTCGTGGCAACACAGAGATCTTTGCTGGCCAGAAATATGAGATCTGCAACTTGGATTGCTACCGAACTCTTGTCATCCATTGTGTTGAGCCTGCAGATGAGGGCCTGTACACATGTGATGCGCTAGATGATCGCTCTACAGCACGTCTCCTAGTTGAGGGTAAGTGGGAATATGTGCTTGCAGTGACTAAACAACCGGGAAAAGTGACAGGTTAGTCACCAAAGAGCTGTCAGTCAAAGCAGCAGAGAAATGATCAAGAATAGAATTGTATGCCTGAATGGATGGGAGGACAAAGAGGAGATGGGACATTCTATGTGCCAAGGTAGAAAAAAAGCCTGCTGTGTGTTATATGGGGAAACTGATGCTGTTGTACTCTTTCCCTGCAGCTGAAGGGATCCAGGTGGTACGGGCCCTCCATAGTGTGGAAGTGGTGGCTCCTTCAGAGGCGCAGTTTGTGTGTGAAATATCGGCTCCTCTGACATGCACCCCTGAATGGAGCCTCAATGGGGAAGAGTTACAGCCCAGATCACAAGTGCAAATGGAGAGTGTGGGACACATCCATAGGTTAAGACTGTGCCAGACATCTCCTGGAATGAGTGGGATAGTGAAGGTTACTATTGGCAGTGCCCGCTCCAAGGCCCGGCTCACAGTGCGAGGTACATGTGCTCTGCAGCACAGTTGGCTGGGGTGAGGGGAATTCCAGGACATGAAAATGCAAACAATCCTGGCATAACTGATTGGGAGAACATGGGAGAAATGGGCCAAATCTACATCTTGTGTGGAGCATTGGATTATGCTGTAAACCAAGGATGAGTCAAAGTGTGGTAATGACAGATTTCGGCATTGCGTGGCATCTGGGCTATGTCTTCTGACCGAAGGAGGGTGGTTGAACTGTACCTCTATTTCTGCTGCTTGTATTTCTCTTTAATGTCCTCTGGCAAGAAGGGAACACACAGATGTAGCCATCTCTGGCTGGCCCATATTCCCCAAATAAAAGACATTGGAGAAATGCTTCAGTGGCTTAATATCAA